>NC_067400.1:197156093-197456093 GCF_016432865.1 Antechinus flavipes | reverse complement strand
GTCAGATTTTAATCCATATCTTCCTGACTCCAGGCCTGATACTTTATCCATTGTCCTACCAAGCTGCCACTGCTATTATTATTATTAGACTATCATTATTTGGACTGATTATGTGATCCTTCCTTGATTGTCCCCATCTTTAAAGTTAGCCTAATAATAGCATTTATCTTGGCAAGATTGGAAGGATCAAATGGAGTAATATGTAAAAAAAAAAAAGTTTAAAAGACTTGAAGCATTATGTAAATGTAAATTATTACTATAACTATTGATTACCCTTTTAGAAGAGAAAGGAAAGTAGACATGCCTTTAATCTTCAATCTCAGTAAGAGTCATTATTCTATTTCCTTCCAAGCTGAGATAGTAGGTTTTTCCCCCCTGTTATTTCTCTTCACTAATCTTTGGATTCTGAGTCCCTTTGACACCAGTGATCTTATTAAGGGAAAATATTTCTTATGAATATGCCATCTCTTTGTTACCTTTCTGTGAACTTAATCTCCTTTCAGGTGGTTGGCTGTCCTTTGTTTTTGATGATGATCAAAAAGACATCACTATGTTAGAATCATGCTACAGTGTCTGACTGTGGTTGATCAGATCAATATGAGCTTAGAGTGCTCTGCCACAGGTCAGACACAAATGTCCATTTAAATATTTGGAGTAGCTTTTCTAATTTTGTGTATTTCGTGTTTCCTTTGGTCTAATTTAACTCATCTTTACTCATAGAGCACAGCATGTTCTGTGATGACCCATGTCATACAATCAGTTGTAAAGTATTTAAGAGAAACCTTGAGAGTGTCCTTGTATTGCTCTTGCTTTCTACCTTGTGAGCACTTGCCCTGTGTGAGTTCTCCAACAAAATAATCTTTTTGGCAAGTGTACATTTGGTATTAAAACAATATGGCCATCCCAGTGGAGAATACTCTCTGTAGTAGAATTGGAATGGTTGGCAATTTAGTGCAAGAAAGGACCTCAATGTCTGGAATCTTATCCTGCCAGGTGATCTTCAGAGTCATCCTTTCAGTAGAGGGCAAATAGATGGATGATTAGATGGAGAATTTTTTAATAAATAATAAAGAACATCATTTAAGTACCTAAATAAGGCTCAAAGATTGTGCTGGGCTTTAAAATAAGAAAATATGAAACAATACTGAAAGAAAGGAATGTCTATCAAGGGAAATGAACATCCCACAAATGTGTACTATATATCAACTGTCTATCTATCATCTATCTCTCTCTCTATCTACTTATTTATCTATCCATCTATTTATCTATCTTTTATCTACCTATCACCTCTTACTCTATTATTCTATCTAACCATCCACCAATTTAGCTATCATCTATTTTTTTAGCTATCTATCATCTCTCTATCTATAAACACACACACACATACATACACACACTCTCATATCCACATACACACAAAGTAAACACAAAATAATTTCAGGTGTAAGCATCAGTAAGTGATTGAGGTTGAGAAAAGTCTCATACAAGAGAGAATAGTTGAGCTGAGTTCTTTAGTCTTCAGGTATCCAAAGATCCTGAGAGGGTAGAAATAAAAGGGTTATACAGAAGTATGAAAACTCAAAATGATGTGCAAAATTTTGGGAAAAAAACAAGAGAACCTGTTGGGCTGGACTGCTAAGTATTTAAAGGGGAATAATGTGTGACTTAAAGGAAAATAATGTGTGATAATTCTGGAAAAGTATGTAGGAGACAGTGTGTGAAAAAGATTTCATGTCTGAAGAGATAACACCTTATCCTAGGGGAAATTTACTGAACATATCACAATTCTTAGAATGACAGCTGGTAGAGCCATTCTGAGAAATACAGAAAGGAAGAGATGGGGGATAGAGAATTTTTTATTCTTTGAGAGCCATTGGAAACATGACACTTTTCTTACTGCTCTTATTTGATAAAGTAAAGCACAATGACCAACAAGTTGAACAGAGGATTTACATAGTTTCTAAGTCTTCTTATTTAACAGGATCAGTTTGGTAATTAGCAGTGCCATACAGTGGTTAAAATAAGATGGTGACCATTGTGGCATCCTGTTACACTCTACAATTTGTGCATTGATGTTTAAGGATATTTATATTTTCGGATTAAGTGAACAACGTGAAAGTCACTGTGGTAAACTTCAGTAATTACTTAGATTATGGATACTGATGCAATTAGTATATTTTCATAAGTGTATCTTGTATGTTTTATTTTTAATTTTTGCTCACCTATTTACTACCTGTGTAAAATTGGGCAATTCCACTTGTTATATATGGACCTCACTTGGCTCAACTGAAAATGAAGGAATTAGACTATATGACCTTTGAAGTAATTTTTAGTCTAAGGCCACAATTTTGTGAGACTAATAACTTATGAAGTAAGTCAAATTTAAAGTCAACTACTTTTTAGAAAGGGCCTTTTATGCTTTAGTATGACAAAAATTGAGAAAAAACATTTGATTTAAAATGCAATGGATTCAAAGTAATCTGGATCTGTTTCTGGGTACTTTTGTGACCTTTAGCAAAGTACCTTGATAAATTTAATAATAATAATAACAAAGATTACAATTATTATTATTGTTATTACAAACACCTTGAATATTTTGAATCTCATTTTCCTTATCTTTAAAGGAAAGATTGTGCTAGATGAACACTTTCTTAAGACTCTCCCAACATTGTTTATGATGATATGATTCTTGTATGTTTTTTTTAATTTTTCCTCATCTACTTACTACCTGTGTAAAGTTGGGCAATTCCACTTGATGACTGATAATTGATAATTATAAATTATCAATCAATGCCACTGACCTAGTGCAAAAGAAAAGGAATAATATGTAGTTATTATCAGCAATGCCATTTTTTAAATGTTGAAATGTGAAAAAAATTTCATCCAAACATATAATCATTTTGATTAAATAAGTCATCTAAATTTTTTACTTTGCAAGTTTTATAAATGATTTAATGTTTGAGGACCATTTAATATTTCCTAGAATTATTTTTCCCCAGTCTTCTTATATCTTATACGTGGTCAGTTATTTGATTAATTTTGCACAGTTCAGAAAAATTATACTATAGTTATTCTAATAGATCTTTGAACTCATCAATGTAGACATTCCATCATCAGGTGAAGGTAGTGATCCATTCACATATGGATGTGCATATGAATGGCATATGTTATTCATTGTTCTTATCCAAGTATTTATGTAAACTCTCTATAATGGATCTACTCAATAAAGGCCTTCTAGTTATTTTAGTATTTTGTGACTATCATACCAATATTTAATATGCCTATTTGTCATAAATTGTTCTTGCTATAAGATCAGTCCATTTCCTTTTTAGTTAATATTTGCGCCTTGATGCTTTCCTTTATGTTAGTTCACAGGTTCTAATCATAGCTGATAGCCTATTTTACTGTGTCCATTTTTATACCTATCATGCATTTTTCCCTCAGTAATTTAGAATTCAGTCTCCTGAGACCATGGTATTTTGAGGGTTATAGCCATATAGCAATGGAAGGAGAACACTGTTGTTTAAAGTTTGGGCTTTTATTTCAGAAAGCAGCACTACATCCCTGAAACATTTTACAATTTAACAAAAGACATTCCATCTGCTTTCCTCCTTTCCAACTTTGAACTCAAATTATTGTCCATTGAAAATGTTACTGATGGACTAACTAAATAAGCATCATCTCTGGCTTCATGTCATGAGATAGTTTTTCCTTTGGAAATTTTTAGGCCAATATCTTTCAACTTTTTTACTGCTTCCACAGAAGCATTTTACCAGAAAGAGCTAAGAACCACATTAAGGGTTCTTCTACAGTAAGACATAGCCCATACATACTACAGAAAAAACTATTTAGTGATGTTCAAACGATCATTTTCAAGTAAGATATAAAACAGGAGGCCAGATGCCCACCAATCAATTAGCCAGCATTATTAAATGCTTACTATGGAGCTACCTACGTGGTAGGTGATAGGAATATAAAAAGGGCCCAAAACTCCCAAACCAACCTCCCAAATAGTTCCTACCTTTATTTTACTTGTAGAGACAATCAGCATCTTGGAGGATTTCCTATACCATACCCAAATAGAAGATGAATTATTAATAGATGGTCTTCCTAGTTGGAGATGGTATTGTACTAATTGTCCTTAGATAACACAAAACATATATATTTTAACAAATATTTTATGATGATAATATTTATTATGGGGATGAAAAAGATAAAAAATGGGATACATGGATTTTAGTTCTAACTTAGCTATTAGCTATGGAGGATAGTGAAACTCACTGAATTTTTTTCTGTAATTCTGCTTCTCCTTTCCTCAGACTTGATTATAGAAATAGTGAGTCTAAGCAAGGTAACATTTTCTTGGGGTTTCTCCAGTTCATTCTTTGCTCATAAAATTTGGGCTTTGTGTTTCCCAGAAATTGGAATCGTTTTAGATGTGGAACGATTTCCCTTTTATTGCACTTCATTTCCCTGGTGACAGACTTATGTTTCTCAAACTATATATACCTCACAATTGGTTTCTATCTTAGTGCTTTTTTTAACCCTTCTAATTTGAACTCTCAAACTCTCTTAATCTTGTCCTCTCCCTTTTTTTGTATATTTTTGTTTTGTTTTTAAATGAAGTAAAATTCCCCTAGCTAAATCATAAACTTTGATTCTTTCCTCGGAAATAGATACAGTGACTTAGTTTCACTGTATTTATGAAGTAAGACCTCTATTATCTTTTCTTGAGACTGCATTTCCTCCTATTTCATTAGGAGATTAACTCCCAAACTAATGATGTTTTTTGGCCAGATTCTAAGTCCCAAAATGGCACATCAATTCTTCTTATTAAGCTAAGAGAATAGACTCTATTTCTAACTTAATCACTGATCACTGAAAACTTGTTTTAGTTCTCATTGATTCCAAGCATTTCACTTTGTAATGAAGCATGTATCTTATGCCATGACTCCCATTTCCATGAAATAATTAACATATATCTGTGGAGTTCTTTTTCTTCCTTTTAATATAATATTCTCTCTGCAAAAGAAGATTTCTTGAGGAGATTTTCTTGGAGTCAGCCTTAGTATCAGTTCAGATCAATAATTACCCCAAATGCAGCAGCTGGTAAAAATACAAATGTTTATTTTCTCCTTCCAAAATAGCTTGGTAAGTTGAGGCCTATTTCTCTGCTTGGTTCCAAGAGCTCTTGCAGTTTTGTCCTTTGCTTCTGCCTCTGCTTTCTTCAGCCTTCAATCTAGCTCCATTCTTCATGTAACTCCGCTGAAATGTGTCTGAGAGCCTGTGTCTGTTTCTTTTATATAAGAGAGAGGAATTATGGGATACGAGAGAGAGGGATTATGGGTTTTCTTCCATAGTGCTCTCTGGCCCTAAGAGCTTCAAGGGAGGTGTGAATTCACAAAGTTACACAGTTAACTTTGTGAACTCCCATACTTGTGAACTCCAATGAGTAAAGGTATGAACACAAGCATTGTATCAATTAGTTCTACTTAGTACCTTGTTTCAGGTTCTGGCCCAAAACATCTTCTTGTAAGATCAGATCAATAATCTATCAACTCTAATGAGTTAGCAGTTGGTAAAGATTCCAACATATATCATCAACAGTTGATATGGTATGTAACAGTGTTGAACCTGGAGTTGTAAAGAGGTGAATTTAAATCCCGCCCCAGAAATCCACTAATTGCATGATGACAGATAATTTAAATTTTGTTTGCTCCAGTTTTCTCATATATAAAATGTGATTAATAATAGTAACTATTTTATAAGTTTATTGTGAAGGTTATATGAGAAAACATATGTAAAGTACTTGTCAAATTTTAAAACACCAAATAAATAATATTACTATTGTCCTTCATTCTCAGAGTACCAGTGTACCCGACTGTGGCTGATCAGACCAATACTAGCTCAGAATTCTCTGCCACAGATCATTCAGAAATAGTCCCTATGAACATTTGGGGTAGCATCTCTGTATGTATCATCTTTATTCTAAACTAATTCAATTCTACTTTGTTTATAAAGTACAACAATTTCTCTGATGAGGGCATGTTATTCTGAACAATTCTGTGCCAGTGTCTTCCATGTCATACAATCAATTCTAAAGTTTTTTAAGAGAGGCCTTGAAAGTGACTTTGCATCATTTTTTCTGACTACCTTGTGAGTGCTTGCCATGTGTGATGTCTCCATTAAAAAGACTTTAATTTTTATTATTAATAGGTGTTGTAGTAGGAAGAGAAGTACAGAAAAGGAATTAAGAGATAAGCCAGTCAATATTAAATATTATGTAATTTTATCTATTATTATTCATATTTAAAATATTCGTGAATAAATAAAAACATTATTAAATTCTTACCATGTGCCAAATATTGAGTTAAGCCTTGGGGATACAAATAGAAATAAAGTGTTCACATTTCTCTATTTTAGGTTCCCTTTCTCACCATCCTAGTCACTGATTTCTGGATATATTCCAACTTAAGTCCTTTCTAGTAGGTGATGATCAGAATTGAATACAAATGTGGAAAAGTAGAATGGAGATTTTGACTTTGTTGTTCTCGAAACTCTACAGCCCAGGATATTAGCTTTTTTCTGGATTGTTGTGTCTCAGTATTAAGCAGAAGATTTATAATAACTCCATTTTTCTGTACAAACTATTATCTAGTCCTGTTTGCCCTATATTGTACATATAAAGTTAATTTTTTTCTTAGCCTATCCGTAGAACATAAGGTTTATCTACATGAAGTCTTATCTCTGGTTTCCTCCCTCTCAGGGATTCCACCTTCTCAGGGATTGTTGGGATATGGACTTTATCATCCAAAGTATTACTTATTTCTTCCAGGTTCATTTCATTTGAAAATCTGACAAACACCTATATCTAAATCATTGATTAAAATGTTAAAAAACACAGAATCAAGTACAGATCATTGGACTTTAGCAATCCTGCCTGCTCTAGTAAACAGCATTCATGAGTATCATTTGTCTTTCCATCCTCTTTCTAATACCTGAATTACTGATGAAATATTCATGTAAGGCTGACCCATGGGTTTTTGTAGCTCCAGACAAGATGGATATTTTTACGTTTAAAATGGAACATTTTAGAAGCCTCAATTCTCAAGATACTCTGGACTTCCATAAAATTTGCTACCACCTTGACCAAGTTCTATATTCATATCAGAAAGATAAACTGAAATTCATTTAATTCCTTGTTTTTAAGAGGATAAGAAAAGATAAGAAAACTGGGTTCATAAAATTCTCTGATTTTAAAAAATATCCATAATTGTATTTCATTATAATTGGATTTTTTAACTCTTTGTAGTCAATGCCTTTAAAAAGGTTCTGAGAAGAATTTTATAGATGTCAATATATTTGACAAAAAGGTTCTCTCTGTATCTGTCTTTCTATGTCTCTCTGTCTCTTTCTTTCTTTATCTCTGTATCTCTCTCTCACACACACAAACACACATTCACATACTCACATACAGATGAAAAGTAAAGGAAAATTAGCTCAAGATTCTCAAGTGTAGAGGGTGGAGCAAGATGGCAGAGTAAAGGCAGGCTCCCTCCTCATGTTCCAGGAGAGAAGGGTTACTTACGAGCAAGAACAATTATACCACCTTGAAAGAACTGAAAATTTACAAGTCCCTAGAAGGATCTCTGAAAACAGCTGCACAAAATCCCTTAAAGTTGAGACAATGCACACTCCACCCTGGAAACAGAGCCTTACTTTAACAAAGAGTAATAGGCTGGAGAAATGAGTAAACAACAGAAAAACTTCCATAGAAAGCTACTCTGGTGATAAACACACACACTTAGAAGAAGATAACAAAATCAAAGCTCTTACATTCAAAGCCTTCAGGAAAAAAGATGATCTCAGACCATGGAAGAAAAATTTTGAAAATAAGGTAAGATAAGTAGAGGAAAAACTGGGAAAAGAAATGAGTGGTGTAAAAGAAAGTTATAAAAATCCAATGAAGAGGAGGGCAGAGCTAAGATGATGGAGAAAACATATGTGTCATTCTAAGCTTCTCTCCTACCCTCACTACTAATTACCAAATTCAGCCTCAGAAATAGTGCTTGACTATTAAAATCCACGAATATTGAAAGTACAACAAATTATCAGGCGAAAATAATCTGGAAGATCACCAGAAAAGGTTTATCCTGATTAGCGGGAGCAGACCAGTGCAGGCAAGGAGGTAGAATGCAGAGGCTAGCATATTGAGAGGCAGGGCTGGGGGCAGTTTCCATGGGTGGAGATTTTACGGGGAGGACTCTACTATAGGTTGGCTTATCTGCTTTGGTTGCAAAGCAGTAGATCATCAAAGAAGTTACAAAAAAGGACAAAGGTAGAGTGTACTCCAAAAAACGCCAGAATCTAATAGGATCTGGCTACACCCATCCAACACCAGAAATGACTCAGCACAGCATAGCTGTGCAGTCCCATTCTGTAGCAAGGGGCCCTGCACGGGGCAGGCACAAATCAGTACAGCAGGGGGGCCCTGCACAGGGCAGCCACAAATCGACACTCGGAGGACTCTTCCCTTCCAAGGGCAAAAACATTTCCGATGAGGGGCTTTTTCTAGGGCAGCCGCTGATCTGCACAGTAGGGTTTTGCCCAAGGCAGTGACTTTTGCTGCTCAACTGAGCCACTGATCCACACAAAGGGGACCTTGCCAGGCAGTAGTAATTCCTTTGTGTGGGGCTCTTTCCAGGGCATTTCCGCAACTCGGCTGCTCTCAGCCTGTTTCCAGGATAGCTTCTGTCCATATATCTATCTCCACTCTACACAGGAAGCTAGTATCCTCCTTGCCTGAAGGCAGAACCTAAAAGCTTTTTTTAAAAAAGCCAAGCATACACTAACCATCAATAGTTTCTATACAGAAAGAGAGCAAGTTTTCAACCACGAGAAGACTAATAGCAGACAGTATCCAGACAAAATCCCAAAGGGGGATGTAACCTTGTCCCCATCACGCAAGGCACTCCTAGAAGAAATGAAAAGAGAGCTTAAATGAGAGCTAGAAGAAAAATGGGGAAAGGAAAGAGAAGCTCTGCAAGAGAGTACAGAAAAAGTATATAATTCACTTAAATAAAAATTTGATAAAGTGGAAAAATAAAACAACTTCCTGAAATGTGAATTGGAAAAGGTAAAGAAGTCCCAGGAAAAGAAAATAACACAGGGAAAAAAATAGTGAAATGGAAAAAAAAATTCATAGAGAAAAACAACTCACTTAAAAATTCAATTGGACATATAGAAAAAGAAGTTTAAAAAGCTAATGAGGAAAATAACTCATTAAAAACCAGAACTGAACAAATAGAAACGAATGATTTGTTGAGACATTAAGAATCAGTCTAGCAAAAAAAAAAAAAAAAGAAGAAGAAGAAAAGAAAAAAAGAAAAAAAAGAAAAAAGAAAAGAAAAAATAGGAAAAAAAATGATAATTATCTGCTTGGAAAAAGAACAGACCTGGAAAATAGATCTAGGAGAGATAATTTGAGGATTATTCAACTTCCTGAAAATTATGATGAAAAAAATGAGCCTAGACACTATTTTACAGGAAATCACCAAGGAGAATTGCCCAGATATAATAGAACCAGAAGGTAAAATAGGCATTGAAAGAATTCATCAAACACCTTCTGAAAAAGACCTTAAAATAAAAACTCGAAGGAATATTGTGGCTAAATTTCAGAGCTACCACACTAGAGAAAAAAATATTACAAGAGTCAGAAAAAAACAATTCAAATACCGAGGAGCCACAATAAGGATCACTAAGGATCTAGTTGCTCCCATATTAAAGGATCCAAGGCCTGGAATCTGAGATTTTGAAAGGCAAAAGAACTTGGAATGCAGCTAAGAATAAACTGCCAAGCTAAACTGAGCATTTTCTTCCAGGAAAAAAAGATGAACATTTAATGAACCAGGTGAATTCCATTTGTTTCTAAGGAAAAAAAAAACAGAATTAAACAAAATAATTGATCTCCAACCATAGGACTGAAGAGGAGCAGAAAAAAGTAAAAATAATTCTTTAGAATTGTATTTCTGTTATGGACTTTGATTTGACTAATATAATATAAAAAGGGAAGTACAAATGAAAAGGGCATAGTATCAGAAAAAGGGAAAAGGGGAAATAAAAAGAGGAAAACTACATCCCACAAAAAGGCAAAGGAAACCTATTATATGTGAGGGAATTTAGGAAGGGAGAGGAATATTGTGTGAATCTTACTCTCATCAGATTTGGCTAAAAGAGAAAATAATTGACATATTTGGTATTCAGAGAAGCTTCTTTCATCTTATTAAAAATGGGAGAGGAAAAAGAAAAGAGTAATAAGTAATAAGAAAGGGGGAGGGATTCAAAGAGGGTGGGAGGAATTCTAAAGAGGGAGAGCTGCATGAGGCAAGTGGTGCCCATAAGTTTAACAATGGGGAGGTGGGTAAGGGAGGTAAGAAAAAGAAAAGCATAATCTGGAGATAATAAGATAGTAGGAAATATAGAATTAGTCATTTTAACTATAAATGTGAATGGGATAAACTCACCCATAAAGCAGAGGTGGATAGCAGACTAGATCAAAAGTCAGAACCCTACAATATGTTGTTTACAGAAAATACATTTAAAGCAGGATGATACACACAGAGGCTGGAACAAAATCTATTATGCTTCAAGTGAATTAAAAAAAGCAGGGGTAGCCATCCTTATCTCAAATCAAGCAAAAGCAAACATTGATCTAATTAAAAGAGATAAGGAAGGAAACTATATCTTGTTAAAGGGTAGCATAGAAAATGAAGCAATATCAATACTAAACCTATATGCACCAAGTGATATAGAATCTAACGTCTTAAAGGAGAAATTAAGAGAGCTGCAAGAAGAAATCGACAAAAAAAATTTAATAGTGGGAAATCTTTACCTTGCACTCTCAGAATTAGATAAATAAAAACTACAAAACAAATAAGAAAGAAATGAAAGAGGTAAATAGAATATTAGAAAAAGTTATGTATGCTAGCTCTTTGGAGAAAACTGAATGGAGACAGAAAGGAGTACACATTTTTCTCAGTAGTTCATGGAACCTATACACAAATTGACAATATATTAGGACATAAAGACCTCAAAATTAAATGCAGAAAGGCAGAAATAGTAAATGCATTCTTTTCAGTTCATGATGCAATAAAATCTGCATCAACAAAAAGCTGTGGGTAAATAGACCAAAAAGTAATTGCAAACTAAATAATCTCATCCTAAAGAATGATTGGGTGAAACAGCAAATCATAGATACAATTAATAATTTCACCCAAGAGAATGACAACAATGAGACAATACCAAAATTTGTCAGATGCAGGCAAAGAGGTAATAAGAAGAAAATTTATACCTTTAGAGACTTACTTGAATAAAATAGAGAAAGAGAAGATCAATGAATTGGGCTTGCAACTTAAAAAGCTAGAGAAACACCAAATTTAAAACCCCCAATCAAATATTAAACTTGAAATTCTAAAATTGAAAGGAGAAATTGATAAAATTCAAAGTAAAAAAAAAGCTATTGAATTAATAAATAAAACTAAATGTTGGTTTTATGAAAAAAAAACAAGAAAATAACAAAAAAAAACTTTGGTAAATTTGATTAGAAAAATTAAAGAGGAAAGTCAAATTATTAGTCTTAAAAATGAAAAGGGAGAACTTTCCACCAATGAAGAGGAAATCAAAGCAATAATTAGGAATTATTTTGCTCATCTTTGTGCCAATAAATTTGATAACCTAAGTGCAATGGATGACTACCTCAAAAAATATGGGCTTACCAGACTAATAGAGGAGGTAGTAAATTGCTTAATTAGTCCCATTTCAGAAAAAGAAACAGAACAAACTATTGATCAAGTCCCTAAGAAAAAAATCCCCAGGACCAGATGGATTTACATGTGAATTCTATCAAATATTTAAAGAATAATTAACTCTAAAGTTATATAAACTTTTTGAAAAAATAGAGAATGAAGGATTCCTACCAAATTCCTTTTATGACACAGACATGGTACTGATACCTAAACCAGATAGGTTGAAAACAGAGAAAGAAAATTATAGACCAAATAGGAATCCAGGGCTGGTTCAATATTAGGAAAAATGGTAGCATTATTGACTATATCAATAACCAAATTAACAAAAAACCTTATGATCATCTCAATAGATGCAGAAAAAGCATTTGATAAACTCCAATATACATTCCTAATGAGAACACGTGAGCATATAGGAATAAATGGACTTTTCCTTAAAATAATCAGTAGCATCTATTTAAAAACATCAGTAATTGGAATAAACTGGAATCATTCCAAATAAGATCGAGTAAAACAAGGTTGCCCACTCTCACCATTACTATTCAATAGTATTAAAAATGCTAGCTTTGGCAATAATATTTGAGAAAGAGATTAAAGGAATTAGAGTAGGTAATGAGGAAACCAAATTATCATTCTTTGCAGATGATATGATGGTATACTTAGAGCATCCCAGGGAATCTATTAAGAAGCTATTAGAAATAATCCATACCTTTAGCAAAGTTGCAGGATACAAAATAAATCCACATTAAGTCATCAGCATTCTTATATATCACTAAAAAAAAAAAATCAAACAGAGTCACAAAGAGAAATTCCATTTAAAGTACCTACCAATAGTATAAAATATTTGAGAATCTATCTCTAGGGGAAAATCAGGAACTATATGAGCAAAACCACAAAACACTTTCCACACAAATAAAGTCAGATCTAACCTATTGGAAAAATATTAAGTGTTCTTGGATAATTCAAACAAATATAATAAAGATGACAATACTACCTAAACTAATCTATTTAGTGCTATACCAATTAGATTCCCAAAAACTATTTTAATGACCTAGAAAAATAACAGCAAAATTCATCTGGAAGAACAAAAAGTTAAGACTTTCAAGGGAACCAATGGAAAAAAATCAAATGAAGATGGCCTAGCTGTACCAGATCTTATTATATTATATTATAAAATTATATTATAAAGCAGCAGTTACCAAAACTATTTGGTATTGACTAAAAAATAGACTAGTTGATCAGTGTAGGTTAGGTTCATAGGACAAAATAATCAACAACTTTAATAGCCTAGAATCTGACAAACCCAAAGACCCTAGATTTTGGGATAAGAATTCATTGACAAAAACTGCTGTGAAATTTGGAAATTGGTATGGCAGACACCGGGCATTGACCCACACTTAACATGGTACACGAAGATAAGGTCAAAATGGGTTCATGATCTAGGCATAAAGAATGAGATTATAAATAAATCAGAAGAACATAGAATAGTTTACCACTCAGACCTATGGAGAAGGAAGGAATTTATGACTAAAGAAGAACTAGAGATCATTATTGATCCAAAATAGAAAATTTTGATTGTATCAAATTGAAAAATTTTGTAGCAAAAAAAAGAAACAAAAACAAATAAACAAACAAAAAAACTAATGCAGACATGATTAGAAGGAAAGCAATAAACTGTGAAACAATTTTTACAGTCAACGGTTCTGATAAATTTCTCATCTGCAAAATATATAGAGAATTGACTCTCATAAGAAATCAAGCCATTCTCCAATTGATAAATTGTATCATACATGTGATTCTCATATATAATGGGAAATCCACAACCCAGTACATTTAATGAAGATGGTTTAAGGCCCATAATCTCTTTAAAATGTGTAAATCTCTTTGACTAGATTAAGGAGAAAGTAACTGACTTAGCAAATAAGCTAACCATACTTGTAGGGGCTTTAAATAGTGGAAGAATTTCACAAGTTGGTCCAGGTTAACATTGAGTCTGTCAAGGGATGAAAAACTAAAACAAGAGGCAAGTTCATGTATCCCTATTTATACATATTCTACAGGTAACATTTGATCAAGGATTATTGGCTGAATAAATATGTAATAATCCAAATCTTTAATGTTACTCCTAGAACCCTGAGTATTAAGACAAACAGCACTCTGGGAATTCTAACTCACTAGTGCTAGTGAAGATTGAATGTCATACTCTAGGCAAGGGCAGGGTGTTATACATAGAGAAATATGACAAATACTCATGAATCAGTAATATTGAGATGTCAAATAGTAAGAATATTTTAATAATTATCTTTATAACAATAGAAATAAAGATTTTACAGATATATTGCTTTGAATTCAGAATAATTATTTGTTTTTACAATATATTTTAATCATTATGCAATACTATGAAAATTTTAGGATTCTAAATTCATTCATTAGACTGAATATTTCACTCAATATATTTGTATATATCTGTAAATACTAGATAGCAGGAATCTTGTCTTCTTTAAACAGAATCTATCCTAACACTTAAACTTAACAATAATATATGAACATATGTTGTTCAGTAGTTTTTCAATCATGTCCAACACTCTGTGATCTTTTCATAGCAAAAATTTCCTTCTTCAAACCATTCTACAGTTGAGAAAATGTAGGCAAATGCAGTTAAGTGACTTGCCCAGGTTCACACAATTAATAAATGTCTGAGGTCAAATTTGGAGTGAAGTCTTCCTGACTCTGGACCAGGTGCTCTATCCATTGAGCCACCTTGCTGTCATACACACACACACACACACACACACACACACACACACACACACACTATAAAAGGGCTTTATAAACCTTAAAACTAGCTACACACATTATAGTTTAATCTCCATGAAACACTTTATATATGTTATCTCACTTGATTATTACAACAGTCCTATGAGTTATGTGCTATTTTTATTTTTATTTGTAAGGAAAATGAAACCCAAATAAGTTGAGAACTAATTGAGATTATAAATGTCTAAAGCAGGACTCAAATTCAGGTCTTCCCAACTCTAAATTCGGCATTGTATCTTGACAGTAGCTCCTATTTGCCTCTTAATTTTCTAAGTGCAGATAGACTTATTTATAATTTAATTGGATGGACAGAGGCATATTAAAAGTATCCTTTTTTTTATTTTATGTCATCTTTTGTCAATGTCTGCAATTCATGTCAATACATACTTTATATTTTATTTGAGAAGCTTAAAAAAATAGACAAGGTTGAAATGTAAGATTATTCTTTCCTTTTATCTAAAGAGCATCTTTCATTTTTGTAAAGGGCTGAAACTTAGGCTAACTACCTATTTGATATGAGACAGTGAGTCTATTAGTTTATGTTTGAGAAAATGGCTCTTCTCACAATTGATGTTGGCTCAATGTTTGATGTTAAGATAATCATTACCCTAGACGAGGATTTGAAGGTGAGTTTAGAGAGCCAGACTTCACTTGGCAACAGAACAAGAAGGAAAAAGGTAAAGATTCTGGAGTGCAGAATCAAGATCTTTTAGCAAGGCTCCTGGCAGTTTGCCTCCTTCTTTCCCTTCTCCCCCTAAAGACCAAAGACTTTTACTTATCCTGACTCTGGCTGATCCTGAGGTCTCCAGGGTGCTATGTTGGACTTAACATTTTGGCGCCCAATGTGTCAACCAAGGACCCTAATTTCACTAAACAAGTCCCTGTGACTAAAAAATAGGGTGAGTATTTTAATAGACAAACAGGGAACTTACCTTGTTAAGACCTAAATTAGTAAATTTTTTCTAGCTGAGATGGGGCAAATATTAGGAAAAAATTCCTCCCAACCCCTTGTTGCCCCATTCTAAGTGCACCCCATCCCACCCCAAGGGAGCTCTATAGAAAACATACTCAAATTGATAAAGAGACAAGGTTTGCTTGTAACTTGGGAGCAGAGTAACTTGGGTGGACTCTTGGATACATTAGAATGCACATCCCCTTGGTTCTTCAAGGAAGAAGAAATAGAGGAAGATAATTGGAAACTGCAGGAGATCAACTATGTGAGTATTACAATGATAAAGGTCCTGATTCAATTTCTAAGGAAACATTCTATATATACAACATAATACAATTGACTTTAAATAATCCTGCAAGTTCTAGAAAAAAGAAAAGTTTTAAGAACAGCCACATGATGAAGTTTGAGGAGAAAGAGGAAGAGAAAGAAGAGATGAATGGAAATATTACCAGAGGGCATGAGGAGTTAAATGAACTTGAAGGGCATAGTGGTTCTCCATCTTACAAGGCAGCTTCAATCCCTCCTAAACCAGCACAGGTTATTGACTTTCCCCTATTAACTTCACCTTCCAAGATGAAGGGAAGAGGAGGAATGGGAGGGGCAGTGATATTACCAGCACCTCCCTCCCAGCAATCACTCCCTCCTACAACTCAATTACAAAAGGTGCTACTTAAAGCCAAAGAGGAAGGTCAGAAAATAGCTGATTTGAGAAGAGAAATGTATCCTGTGATAGAACAGCTTGACTTTCCAGGTCAAGAAAGCAGAAGATACACTCCTTTTGATCTAGAAATCATCAAAGTCCTAAAAAAAGGCTTGCACTCTTTATGGGGTTACATCATCTGATGTTAATATGTTATTACAGAATTTGACTTATGAGACTTTAACCCCTATAACTGGAAATCTATAGCAAGGACATGCTTAGAACCTGGACAAAACTTATGCCTCTCTGAATACAGTGAACTCTGCAGGATACAAGCCCAAAGAAATAGGGAAACTGGAGTTAATACTCCAATCACCTGTAACTAACAGGTGTAGGTTCTTATGCAAACACTTCAGCACAGATTAACTACCCCATAGCAGTATATGAGTGAATTGCTTCTGCTGCTATCAAAGCATGGGGTGTTATCCTAGATAAACAGGACAGAGGAGAGGCCTTCACGAAAATATCACAAAGGCCAAATGAACCCTTTGCTGATTTTGTGGGACAGCTGTCATATTGGTGAAAATGAAGTGACAGATATTATGATCTTTTCATAGTAAAGATGCTATATGCTAAAGTATGCCTTTAGCAAGGCAACTTGCTAAAGAAAATATTAATGAGGTTTGGAAAAGAATTATACTAGGACTATGCAAGGATGCTCCTTTAGAGGAGATCATAAGACACTATGCCACAGTGGGCACAGATAACTTTTATAGCCAGGCTCAAGATCTAAACGTCCCTTTTGGCAAGAGACTTTCACAGAGACTCATCAATGCTTTCAATGTGGTAAAGTAGGGCATCTGAAAACTCAATGTTGGCATAGAGACAGAGTGAGAAAACAAGGTGGGAGAACAAGAGCCAAAATCCCATGTGCAAATGCAACAGAGGATTCCATTGGGCATCAGAATGTTGACGTATTTAGGGAAATGGGATGAGGGGCCCAGCCCCAGGGCCCAAAACAAACAAAAAAAAAATACCTGGGGCATGATAGCAGTTGATGCTACCCCCAGAGAGTCTTTAGAAGTTTAGTACTCAGACATGACTAATCAGGCAAGAAGCAATATGATGGGAGAAAGAAATTACATAATCAGCCAGGAAGCAATATGAAAGGAGAAAGGGATTAAAATTGGGGAGAATAGAGTTGTATGCAGCTAGGACTACTGAGATACCCCATGGAGAGGTGAAATCTCTTTCTCTCCAGCATATGGATCCCTTGCCTCCAGGCATTTCACCTCCTGAGAGTACTTAGAAAATAGTGTTCATCCAGACATTGATGTGGGAAACTGATAAATGTGTAGATAATATCTCAGTCACTAATACAGGTAGACAATGTGTGACTTATCATCCAGGAAAAAGTAGTAGCATCAGGTTTACTGATACAGACCCCCAATAGGCTATCTGGTGATAGTCAACCAGATTCTGACTCCAAGCAACAAAATCCAGGAATATTCTGGACTACAGCAGTTATAGCTGACTATCCTATGCTTACTATCTATATAAATGGAATACCATTAGAAGGCTTGCTAGACACATGTGCACAATGTACAGTCATTAGAGGTGCCAAGTGGCCCAGTTACTAGCCAAAGATTAAGGCAGATACCTATATGTCTAGTGTAGGAGGATCAATAGCAGCTGAAGTTAGTACTACCCCTCTGAGATGGACATTTGAAAGTGAAACAGGAGTTTTTACTTTTTTATAGGTGAAAAAATCTCCATCAATCTGTGGAGAAGAGACATTTTACAATTAGGATTACAAACGAGTACTTCGGGTTTTTTAGGCAGGGCTGCTGTTGAAGGCCTGACAACACTTTCACCTGTTCCTATCCAATGGAAAAGTGATACACCAGTGTGGATAGAACAGTGGCTCTTAGCCAAAGATAAAATTCAGGCCTTATTAGATATAGTACAGGAGCAACTTGAACAAGGACACTTACAGACTTCTCTAAGTCCTTGGATTCCCCAGTATTTGTTGTAAGAAAGAAATCTGGAAAATGGAGGATGTTGAATAATTTAAGAAAAGTAAATGAACAGATGAAAACTATGAGAACTCTTCAGCCTGAACTTCCATCTCCTACTCAATTGCCTAGAGAATAGCCTCTTTGGGCTATAGACATTAAGGATTGTTTCTATTCTATCCCTCTAGATAAGGAGGATATGACGAGTTAACTTTTCAGTGCCCAGTGTTAACTTAGCTGAGCCTTACAAAAAATATGAAAGGACAGTTTTGCCACAGGGAATGAAAAATAGCCCTACTATGTGTCAAATATATGTTGCTGCTGCTCTTACTCTAGTAAGAAAAACATTTCCAAAAGTAATGTTATCACATTATATGGATGATATATTGGGATGTGTACCTGAGGAACAAATGTTAGAAACATGTCTACAAAATACCATAGAAACACTAAGGAGCTACAAATTGCATATAGCAGAAAAAAATTCAGACATGCTCCTTTTCAATATTTAGGATATGAAGTATACTCTTAGGTGCTTACAGTACCAAAACTTTCCTCAAGAACAGAGAAGCTAAACACCTTAAATGACTTTCAGAAATTGATAGGAGATATCCAATGGATGCGTCCAGTGTTAGGTTTGACTACCTATCAATTGCAATCATTGTATGACATTTTAAGGGAGACAGTGCTTTAAATTCACAATGCCAGCTTACAAAAGAAGCTTAGAAACTTTGAGAGAACTTGAACTGGCTTTATCCAGTGTGGTTGAAAGAGTCACTCGAACACTTTGGGAAATATTAGTTTTTGCTACACAAGAGGCACCCACAGCAGTCATTCATCAAGGAGACAGTGTGATAGAGTGAATGAACCTCCCAGCACAATCAGAACAAAGCCTTAACTCCTTACCCAGTGCTTGTGGCTAGAATTTTATGAAAGGCCATTAAGAGAGCATTACAATTATCTGGTTTAAGACCTGACAAGATATACACCTTTTATACTAATACAGAAATTAATGTATGCTATGAAACCATCCCAGTGGCAAATTTTATTGGCCACAGCTCCAAATTTTACACACGGGTCCCCATTAAAGATAACCAGACTATTACATAATTGGTGATGGATTATTGAAGAAAAGGTTTCTAAAGTTCCTCTTAAAGGACCATCTTTATAGATGCATCCAAACATACTCTCATGACTTAACTATAAAGGGAGTTGTCAGAACTCTTTTTCAGTCCACTCAGCAGAAAGAATTGTATCCAATCATTCTAGCTCTTATTATCAGGAGATATAAATATAATATCTGAATCGGCCTATTCAGTAATTGTGTTACAAAGAATTGCCACAGCCCAAATAAAATTTGTAGCTTCCAATATATATCAGCTCTTTAAGAAACTTCAAGAGCAAGTGAGAAAGCATACAGGTAAGATTTATATCTTGCATGTCCACTCTCATAGTGGACTTCCAGGTCCTATTTTTGATGGTAATTTAAGGAAGATAGCCTTCTAACCATGTTGGCCAATGCTACTTTATTTCAGGAAGCCCAAGAATCTCATTTTTAAATATCATCAAACTGCTCGAGCTTTATTTTTACAATTTGGAATAACAAGAGAGGAAGCTAAGAGAATAGTAAAAGCCTGTACAGCTTGCCTTCCTTTCCATGCTCCACACCCAGTAAAATTTAGCAAATAGATGTGGCCCATTATAAATGTTTTGGTCATCTGTTTTTTATTCTGTGTTGTAGTATACACCTTTTTAGGATTCACTTTTGCAATACTAGCAGCAAAAGAGACAGCCCGAGTGGTCACTGAATTCCTTATACAAGCATTTGTAATTATGAGTGTGCCATAAGCAATAAAAACAGATAATGGACCTGAATATACTTCTAAACATTTTGCAAAAATGTTTTTGTGCACAGTATAAGATTTTATACACCATACCTTTTAATCCTCAAGGGCAGGTGATAGTAGAGAGGAGAAACAGAGATATTAAGACATTCCTCCAAAAACAAAAGAAAGGGGGAGTCACAAGTTATCCTAGAGAACTTCTAAATTTAGCTCTTTATACAATTAACTTCTTGATTTTTGACAAAGATGCACTGGCTCCAGTAGACAGGGTTTCTAACTCACTGGATGGGCAGTGTCCAGTGTGAGCAGCTCCACTATCTTTAGATAATCCCCAGGTGAGGGGGAGAGACCCAGAAAGTAGTGAATGGAAGGGATCAATTAAGTTAACTTCTTGGGGGAGACAGTTCACTTGTATCTCTACAGCTGGAGAAGGAATTGTATGGGTGCCAACGAGCCATATTCACCTTGTCCATCAGAGAGAGATGGAGCAGATCCTTGAAACGAAGGAGAATACTCAAGAAACATCAGGTGATTCCATCGCTGATTGTGCCCACCACTGAAAGAGCATGGCAGTTATGGCAATTGACTCATGAACATCAAAAATTGTTAATGAGACTGATGCAGGACTTCAAAACCCTCAGGAATCACTAGAATCCATGAGACATGATAAGACTGTTGTAGGATTTGAAAGCCCTCAGGAATCATTGGATTTTCTGAGACATAAGACTGTTGCAAGACTTCATAAACTTGCAGGAATCATTGGATTCACTGACACATGATGAAAGTATTGCAGAACTTAAAAATCTGCAGGAATCATTGGATTTCCTAACACATAAAAAGATTGTTGCAAGACTTCAAAAACTTGCAGGGATCAGTGAATTCCCTGACACATGAAGAAAATGGACAATAGATTGATTTTGGACTATCTCTTGATTGCTGAAGGAGGCATATGTGTGATTATTATTTACATACCCTCCTTCTAGGACTTCTGGAAATCTTTTACAACAGCATGTTGATTTATATTGTTTGTTATATCACTACTAGCATGTACAATTCATACCACATTGAGCCTATACCGGCTCTGGGGAGAGTCATCACTACTAGCCTATGCTTTATTGCTATGTGCTTGTATAATACCTCCCATGCTGATGGGTTTTTGTATACCTGTTTCTAGTAAGACCCTTCATCCCAGAAACCAGCTAACAATATCTGGCTTGACTCCCCACTTCTCTTTACTGTTTTTCATCTCTCTTCCTGACAAGTCAGGGAGGACATGATCACCTCCTTTTTGAAGTTCTCACCTCTCTGTGTTCCAAAACAAAAGAAAGCGGGAGATGTAAAAGTCTGAAACTCTGAAAAAGGTATTCTTGAATCACACAACTGAGCACTTTAAGCTAATTACTTATTTGATATGAGACAATGACTCTATTGCCATATGTTTGGGAAAATCGCTCTTCTCACTGTTTAGTACTTACTCATTGTTTGGTCTTAAGATAATTGTAGGCAAGTATTAGAGAGTGGGGTGAGACAGGCCAGACTCACTTGGGGGCAGGATGAGTAGGAGAAAAGTGGAGATTCTTGAGTCTAGAATCGAGAGATCGTTGGCCAAACTCCTGGCAGTTTGCCTGCTCCTTTCCCCTTTCCCCCTAAAGACCAAGGACTTTTGCTTATCCTGACTCTGGCTGATGCTGAGGCCTCCAAAAAGCTGGTTTGGATTTAACACATTTTAAATCTTATTCTGGTACTTCCATCTCCCCAGAGAATACAGGGAACCCATGATTCTTCTTCCTCTTTCTTACTACCATCTTAAGTAGTAATGCCAAGCACATCTTATATTGAAAAGTCTTTCATATCCATCTAAACTTATACAGATTGTTGAATGCCAAAAGAAAAAATATTAATATCAACTCCTGTCACACAAGACAGAATTGAATATTTCATCAAATAGTGAGATCTGCACAGTATGAATGAATGTCATTTAGTATTTCCCCTTTTCATTTGCCTACTATGTCTCTGAATCTATTAAAGAAGACAACTAAAATTTTTTTTCTATGTACATTCAACAGTAATTGATATATTCTGCTAACAACCTATAGCATATTACTCAGAATCCATTTTCTAGCATGAAAAGTGTTGCTTCAGTTCTGTTTCATTTTATAAAGTGGAAAAAAAAATAAATGACCCAATATTCTTACTATATTCCTATTAAAACTCAATGGTAGACTCATATCCAGTAAGTCCAAATTTTCAGTGACAAATGAATATTCAAAAATTTATAAAGGGGATTGAAATGTATCTATATATGCAAGTCCTTGGATAGTTAAATGATTTGAAAAAATAACTTTTAAATTAAACAAAATAAATTGCTATTGAATGTACCTGGAAAAATTTTATTTTCAAAAAACATTTAAATTAATAATACTGTGTTTTATTCATTTATTCTGTTCCCCTAGCTTAGTTATGTTGTATTGATATTATAGACTAAAAACAAAAACAAAACTAACAAAAAAGGAGTCAATAACATTTATTAAACTTTTATGTTCTAAGCATTATGCCAATGCTGGGATACAGAAACAGGCAAAAAGGGAAGGATTCACATTCTGATGGAGGTTATCACAAGAAAACAACTACTTATAAAAAAAGACAGGATAAATTTGCTAGAATTAAGGAAACTTAGAAGGTCTTTTTTAACTTTCTTTTCTACAGACAGTTTAAAAGTGTTTTAATAAATATTATAACCTTTAATCTTTATAAGAACTTTGCAAAATATAATCTTATTTTACAGTTGAAGAAACTGAGGTAACCAGAGTTAAATGACTGTCTCAGGTTCACAATGCTATGAAGTGTCTGAGGATGGGGTTGGACTCAGGACTTTTTCATTCTATCTATCTTTCTATCTACTGAAACACCAATTGACTCTAGTAATGACTTATATTTAATTGGATTGCATCCAATTAAAATTTTCAATGCTGTAGCTCAGGCTTCCTTAATTTTTTTTCCCATTAGTGACCTCATTTTGCCCAAGAAATTTTTATGTGACCCCAGGGATACAGGTATATTAAATAGATATACAAATCAAACATTTACTGATAATAAATCATGAAGACATTTATTTTAAAGTAATTTTTTGGTATATATGTAAGTTTACCACTTACTGAAGATGAATGCAAATTTGCCTAATAAATAAGATATATGTACTTGTTTATTTTTACAAAAAAATAAGTTTTGGTGGAATATTTGAAAATTTTTTCTGTTGCTATTTTTTTTTTTTTGATATCCACATTGAGCTATGTGAACCACAGTTTAAGAAGCTTTTGCTCTAGCCAACTATCTACTACAATAAGTTGCAAATAGGTACTGATTTGTATACCGTGTTTCCCCGATAATAAGACCTATCCCGAAAATAAGCCCTCTCCTTACTGTGTAAGATTCCTTTAAAATAAGCCCTCCCCAAAAAATAAGCCCTATTGAGATTGCTACTGTAGTGAAGGTGATCCCCTGTGCTACACGCTACATTATGGTACCCTCTGTATGCACCATCCCCCATCCCCCCTCTCCCTCCCGAAACACACACCGCTCCGAGCTGCATCCAATCAGAGCTGCAGCAGTGAGCGCGTCATCCTATTCTTCCTTTTTTTTTTTTTTAATAACTTTTTATTATTAGAACCCATACCAGGGTAATTTTTTACAGCATTATCCCTTGCATTCAATTCTGTTCTGATTTTTCCCCTCCCTCCCTCCACTCCCTCCCCCAGATGGCAAGCAGTCCTTTACATGTTGAATAGGTTACAGTATATCCTAGATACAATATATGTGTGCAGAACCAAACAGTTTTCTTGTTGCACAGGGAGAATTGAATTCAGAAGGTAGAAATAACCCTGGAAGAAAAACAAAAATGCAAGCAGTTTATATTCATTTCCCAGTGTTCTTTCTTTGGGTGTAGCTGCTTCTGTCCATCTTTGATCTATTGAAACTGAATTAGCTCTTTATCGAAGAGATCCACTTCCATCAGAATACATCCTCAAACAGTATCATTGTTGAGGTATATAATGATCTCCTGGTTCTGCTCATTTCACTTAGCATCAGTTCATGTAAGTCTCGCCAGTCCTCTCTGTATTCATCCTGCTAGTCATTCCTTACAGAACAATAATATTCCATAATGTTCATATACCACAATTTACTCAACCATTCTCCAATTGATGGACATCCCTTCATTTTCCAGCTTCTAGCCACTACAAACAGGGCTGCCACAAACATTTTGGCACATACAGGTCCCTTTCCCTTCTTTAGTATCTCTTTGGGGTATAAGCCTAGTAGAAATACTGCTGGATCAAAGCATCCTGTTCTTCCCCAGTGATTTGCTTTCTGGTGCCATTGAGAGCAGTGCCACAGAGGAGAGCTGAGGCAGGACAACATAAAAACCTGGTATGTAAATGGGAGTGAGGGGGCATGATGGAGGATAAAAGAAGAACTCAGCTAGCACTCACCGCACTAAAGAAATGAAGAACTTCCTTGAAGAGAGAAGAATAGATCAAGCAATGATTCCTGCAGGAATGACTGCCTATCTCCAGACCCTTGATATTGCAATAAACAAGCCATTCAAGGACCATTTGCGCATGGAAGTCAAAGACTACATTGAAAATAGAATGGAAAGAAATCAGCGTGGAAACTTTGTGAAGCCCTGTCTGCAAGCAGTCGTGACTTGGGTGAAGAAGTCATGGGATAATATTACTGACAGCTGTGCCGCCAAGGCACTACGAACAGGTTACCTGGATAAGACATGTTCATTTAAAGAGAGCTATATTGCTGGACATGACAGATTGGGTCCACTTCTTCTGAAGGAAATAGAGGCACAAGACATCCAGGACAGAATTCAGGGTATGGACACTTATAACGATGTTGTTGAAGAAGATGACATGATCATTATTGAATAAAGGTACTTTTTTTGGTTCACATTTACCTGTTTATTAAAATTGCTGTCAATGTTCATTAAAATAAGCCCTTCCCTGAAAATAAGCCCTCTGGTGTTTTTCTTTCTGTCCAAAAAAAATTAATAAGACAGTGTCTTATTATCGGGGAAACATGGTATGTGTGTATCTGAATATGTGTAGATATGTATGGATGTTGCTCTATGTGTGTATGTATACAGTGTATATGTGAATGGGTTTGTAGATGGGTATGAATGTATATGCATGTGTGTTTATGTATGTATCTATATCTAGCTATTTATCTATCTATCTACCTACCTATGCTTAATTACAGTCTGCTTAGAGAAAGTGAAGAAGATGAAAGGGGAAAAAAAGAATAAAATAAAAAGTGAGCAGCAGTGAACAAAAGAACAGCCGACAAAGAAGCAAAAAAGACACTTATGAATATAATTTTTCTACTATTATACATCTTTTTTTTTGAACTTGAAATTTATTATATGTTTTGAAATCTCCCTGATGGGCTGGGTACATGACAATGTTCTGTTCTGTTTTGTTTTGTTTTCCTTTTCTGTGTTTTTTTCCTTTTTCCATTCTTTTTTTTTAATGAAAGAAAAAAAAGAACAAAGAAACATAATTAATTAATAACTTCCCTTAAAATTAAAAAAAATTCATTGATATATTTTGAAATTACCACAAAAATTACTGAACAAATTATTATTTCCATATTACTATCTCTTCCCACATGTGTCTCTGATTAAGATAGCTTTAAAATGAAAGGGGGGAGTACTGTGAGATCTGTTGCCTTTTATTTTTCAAGTCAGGTAAATACATATTAAACTGAATTGAAGTAAAGAATTATCATTGAGACAACCAGTAAATATAGGAGTCAATAGTTAAGATTGCACCAACAGCGCAATTCAGAACACACACACACACACACACACACACATATATATATATATATATATATATATATATATATCCACTTAATTTGGATGATAATGTGAAATAGAAATAATAACAAAATAGGTTATTATATACTGGAAAAGCTTAATTTTTTTCAAGTCAACAAAAATTTATTAAGTAAACCCAAGAAGTAATATATTAATTGACATAGGTTCCAAGTCGGTGCTTCTTTTAGTTCAGAGGTATCAAATATGTGGCCCATGGCTACTTCTGTAGTTCTGAGAGCAGTCTCAACCAAATTAAAATGTGATTGGGAATTTTTAAAAATAATTATAACTTTTTATTGACAGAGCCCCTGCCTGGGTAATTTTTTCCAACATTATCCCTTGCACTCAACAACCAAACATATAAATCAATAAGCTTTTCCAAGTTGGAACAGAAGTGGGGTTTATAAAAAATAAAGTCATTTCCCAATTGATAAATGATCAAAAAATATTAACTATGCCTAAGGGCCATATAGTAGTTCAGATTCTCTGGCCTAACAATATCACTATTAAGTCTGGATCACAAAAGAAATTAAAAAATAAAAGGAAAATAACCTATTTGTACAAAAATATTTTTAGCAGTTTTTTCTCAGGGCAAAGAAATGGAAATTGAGGGAATGCCTATCAATTAGGGAATGGAAAAAATAAATTGTGGCATATGATTATGATGGAATATTATTCTATGGAAATGATAAGCAGGATTCCCCCAGAAAAAAAATAGAAGTCCTCCATAAGATCAAAACAAAATAAGATGTACCATGTACAAAGTAATAGCAATGTTGTGTGATGACCAGGTGTAAATGACTTTGATTGAGGACTAATGCTGAAGGATAGCATTAAAAATGCTATCTATAGCCATAGAAAGACTTTTATAGAAATGCTTTGGATAACTTCATTTGTGCCATCTCATATGAGGAGGGAATCCAAAATTCAAAGTTTTAAAAACATATGTAAAAATTGTTTTACCCATAAGTGGGAAAAATCGAAATATTAAACCTAAAAAAAAAAAAGAGTGATAGATCAATGAAATAGATTAGGATACACAAGACACATTAGTCAATGACTATAGTAAGCTACTGTTTGTTAAACTCAAAGACTCTAGTTTCTGGGATAAGAATTAATTATTTGACAAAAACTACTGGGAAAATTGGAAAATAGTATGACAGAAACAAGGCATTCATCAAAATCCTACATCATATACTAAGAGAACTTCAAAATGGGTATATGGTTTAGATATAAAGAGTTATAGTATAAACAAATTAGGAGATCAAGAAATAATTTCCCTGTCAGATTTATGAAGGGAAGAATTTATAACTTAAATAGAAGATAAAGAACATTATGAAATGCAATATGGATAAATTTTATTGCATTACATTAAAATGTTTTGCATAAATAAAATCAATTTATTAATAAATTTAATAAAATCAATATTAGGAGGGAAGTAAAAAGCTGGGGAGCAGTTTTTAGGACCAGTTTTTCTGATAAAGGTATCATTTCTAAAGCATATAGAATACTGAGTCAAATTTATAAGAATGCAATTATTCTCCAATTGATAAATGGTTAAAGGATATAAACAGAATTTTCAGAGGGAAGACATTAAAGTTATCTATAGTCACGTAAAAAAATGCTCTAAATCACTACTGATTTCACAAATGCAAATTAAAACAGTTCTATATACACCTCATAGGTATTAGATTGGCTAAGATGACAGAAAAGGAAAATGATAAATGTTGGAGAATATATCAGGACTTTGTGGGGTTGTGAACTGATCCAACAATTCTGGAAAGTAATTTCAAACTATGCTAAAAGAGTTGTAAAACTTCATACCCTTTGATCACACTTTGATATCACTAAGTCTGTAATTCCAAAAATTATCATAAAAAGAGGGGGAAAAGTATGTACATGTACAAAAATGTTTATAGTAGTTTCTTTATAGTGGGAAAGAATTGGAAGTCAAGAAGATTCCCATCAAATATTATTGTTCTAGAAGAAATGAAGAGCAGAGCAGACCATTTTAAGAAAAACCTGGAAAGATTTGCATGAACTGATGCTGACTTGACAGAATAAGGAGAAAATTATATATGATAACATTATATGATGATCAAATATGATAGACTTAGCTCTTATTAGCAGTACAGTGATACATGATACATGATGGAAAATGCCTTAATAAATAATAATAAATAAAATGCTATATAAGAAAAAGAACAATGGAGTTTGAATGCAGATTAAAGCATACTATTTTCACTTTTTTGTTTTTTATTTATAATTTTTCCCTTTTGTTTGGATTTTTTATTTACATGACTAATGTGGAAATATGTTTAATATGATTGTACATGTGTAACATATCACATTGATTGCCATATTGAGGATGGGGGAAAAGAAACAGAAGAAGAAAAATGAAAATCAATATATTATAAAAGTAAATGTTGAAAATTAACAAATTAGAATTAAAAACTTAAGTGCCTGATGAATCTACAAAATTAAACTAGTTTTGATTTTAGTATTTAAATATTATTTGAAATAATAATTTAAGTTTTCAAATCATTTTAAGGTGTAACTACTATTTATTATGTCGATCTAGAAGTAAAAAATCTCACCAATAGACATATTTTAAGGTTCTGTTAAGTATTCAAAACCAAAAGTTGAAATATCATGGAAAAATGATCCTATACAGTAGTTTATTAGAAATGACATTTTTATCATGATTATGATTATTGCTACATGTAATGCAACAGACATATGATAAGAAGTGAAGCAAAGAAATTGAAATCCTAGTGGAAAAGAAAACAGCACAATATTGTGCTCTCTGGAAAATCTATATAATATAATATATTTTAGAGATAGCAATAAAATTTAATTATGATTAACATAAATAGAAGTATATTACATTTCACTTTATTCATATTTGGACAGTCAGATGGTCATTTACAGTGATGATGAAAAAGAAAAAAAGCAATATTGGTTGCCTCTGCCTCTAGGGCATGGGATACTTTCAGGAATTTGTTTCTCTAAACATTATAAGATATGATCTAAAATGAATCAAAATAGAAGCACAAATATAATTCTTCTTTATCTAGAAGTTATACTGTCAAATTGTTTCTCTGATTAAGAAAATAGACAACTGGTTAAAAGTTCAAAGCATGAAAGGAGATATTCTGGAGCATGGAGATTGTTGGGTAAGAATCTTACATGTAAGGGAGGAGCCAAGATGGTGGAGAACGCTCACTCAACTTTCTAAGCTCCTCTCATCCCCTCAACCAACTATTAAATTCAGCCTCAAAAACAGATCTTCACTGCTAAAATTCATGAAGATTAGAAGAACTACAATGTACCAGCTGAAGATAATCTGGAAGATCGCCAGGAAAGGTTTGTCCTGAAGGGCTAGGAACAGACTAGTAGGTAGCTAGAGACTAGTATCCTGAGCAGACCAAGGGCAGGGGTGATCTCTGTGGCTAGAGAAGTGATAGAGATAACTCTGCTATAGGCTAACTGCTCTCTACTTCATCAGGCAGATGAATTCTTTGTACTACTGTGCCTCCCGTCAGTGAGATATCACTAGCAACATGATTGGCTACAAGACGATAGTGAGTGCAGATTCACAGCTCTGTAGGACTCCAATCCCAGTCCAATATTGGTAACCCAAAATCATGTGAGCGATTAGATTACCCCCAAGAGCTCCAAAAGTATAATAAACCAGAGCCTTTGCCTGACTGGAGTTGACACTAAGTCTAGAGGCATAGAGAAAGCCAAGAGCTGTTTGTCCCTTGGGAGAACCTTCTTCTGTTAGTTTCTCAAACAGATCCTTTGCTGCAAAGACATCCTGTTTTAAGTAATCTCCAAACAAAAAAGCATAAGACACTTTTTCCATGGCTTTAGTATGGTTCATATCTGCTGCCTTTTGAAGATAACGATATGCCTCCTTCTTTTGGGTCTTTTTACTGCTTTCATTGAGAATTTTCATCCCAGCCTGGTAAACAGCTTCTGCTTCCTGCATTTGTTCATTACAAAGCAGTAAACCTGCAAAGAAATTAAAGCCTAATCTAATCTTCACAATGGAGGGCTTGGACTGGGGCAATAGAACTTCCCCAGCAGGACTGTGCTTCTGGGGCAGAGACACTTCCAGTCCCTGCAGGGCCATTCACTGCTCAGCTGCTAATACCCATAGCCCCAGGATGGGATTTGGCTTGGGGTAGTGAAACTTTCACTGCTCAATGTCTAGCCCTAGGGCAGTCATTATCCCACAGAGTCGGGGTTCTTTGCAGGGCACTTTCCCGGCTTGGCCCTGCAGGCCTGATTACTGTAATGGGATTAAACTGGAACCATTCTCAATAAGATCAGGAGTTAAAAACAAGGTTGCCACTTTCACCATCACTATTTAATATTGTATTAGAGATGCTAGCTTCAATAATAAGAGTTGAAAAAGAAATCAAAGGAATTAGAATAAGTAATGAGGAAATCAAATTATTACTCTTTACAGATGACATTATGGTATACTTAGAGAATCCCAGAGATTCTACTAAAAAGCTATTAAAAATAATCCACAACTTTAGCAAAGTTGCAGGATACAAAATAAACCCACATAAATCAAAGCATTCTTATATATCACTAACAAAATCCAACAGTTAGATATACAAAGAGAAATTCCATTTAAAGTAACTGCCGATAGTATAAAATATTTGGGAATCTATCTGCAAATGGAAAGTCATGAACCATATGAACAAATTATAAAACACTTTTCATAAAAATAAAGTCAGATCTAACCAGTTGGAAAAATATTAAGTGTTCTTGGATAGGTTGAGTGAACATAATAAAGATGACAGTTCATTTATCTAATCTAAACTAATACATTTATTTAGTGCTATACCAATCAGATTCCCAAAAAACTATTTTAATGACCTAGAAAAAATAACAACAAAATTTTATCTGGAAGAACAAAAGGTCAAGATTTTCAAGGGAACTAATGATTAAAAAAATTAAATAAAGGTGGCCTAGCTCTAATAGATCTAAAACTGTATTGTAAAGCAGAATTCACCAAAACCATTTGGTACTGGCTAAGAAATAGACTATTTGATCAGTGGAATAGGGTAGGTTCACAGGACAAAATAGTCAATAATTTTAATAATCTAGTGTTTGACAAACCCAAAGACCTCAGCTTTGGGGATAAGAATTCACTCTTTGACAAAAACTGCTGGGAAAATTGGAAATTAATATGGCAGAAAGTAGGCATTGACCCACACTTAACACTGTACACCAAGATAAGGTCAAAATGGGTTTATGATCTAGGCATAAAGAATGAGATTATAAATTAGAAGAATATAGGATAGCTTACCTCTCAGACCTGGGAAGGAGAAAGGAATTGTGAACAAAGAAGAACTAGAGATCATTATTGATCACAAAATAGAAAATTTTGATTCTATCAAATTAAAAAGCTTTTGTACAAACAAAACTAATGGAGAGAAGATTAGAAGGGAAGCAATAAACTGGGAAAACACTTTTAGAATCAAAGGTTCTGATAAAGGCCTCATTTCTAAAATATATAGAGAATTGACTCTAATTTATAAGAAATCAAGCCATTCTCCAATTGATAAATTATCAAAGGATATGAACAATTTTCAGATGAATAAAATGAAACTATGTCTAGCCATATGAGAAGATGCTCCAAATTATTATTAATCAGAGAAATGCAAATTAAGACAACTCTGAGATATGACTACACACCTGCCAGATTGGCTAGAATGACAGAAAAAGATAATGTGGAATGTTGGAGGGGATGGGAAAACTGGGTCACTGATACATTGCTGGTGGAATTGTCAATACATCCAGCCATTCTGGAGAGCAATTTCGAACTATGCTCAAAAAGTTATTAAACTGTGCATATCCTTTGATCCAGCAGTGTTACTACTGGACTAATATCCCAAAGAGATATTAAAGAAGGGAAATAAACCTATATGTGCAAGAATGTTTGTGGCAACCTTCTTTGTAGTGGCCAGAAACTGGAAATCGAATGGATGCCTATCAATTGGAGAATGGTTGAATAAATTGTGTTATATGAATGTTATAGAATATTATTGTTCTGTAAGAAATGACCAGCAAGATGACTTCAGAAAGGCCTGGAGAGACTTAAATTAATTAATGCTGAGTGAAGTGAGCAAGACCAGGAGATCATTATATACTTCAACAACAATATTATATGATGATCATTTCTGATGGATGTGGCTCTCTTCAACAATGAGATGAACCAAATCAATACCATTTGTTCAATAATGAAGAGAACCAGCTACACCCAGTGAAAGAACTCTGGGAAATGAGTCTGAATCACAACATAACATTTCCAATCCCGGCTGTATTTTTGATTTCCTTCTCAGGTTAATTTTACCTTATTTCTAAGTCTGATTTTTCTTGTGCAGCCAAATAACTGTATGGATATATATACATTTATTGTATTTAACACATACTTTAACATATCTAACATGTATTGATCTACCTGGCATCTAGGGGAAGGTGTGGGGGGAAGGAGGGGAAATGTTGGAACAGAAGGTTTTGCAAGGGTTAATGCTGAAAAATTACCCATGCATATATTTTGTAAATAAAAATTATAATAAAAAAGTAAAAGGTAACTGAAATCTGTATTTAATTTTACACACAATTTTAACAAGGATAATTTAATTTAATAGACTGAAATTTACTCCCCATAATATAAGTAAAATTAGATGTTATTTGGAAGCATTCCTCTAATCTGAGAGATTATTTTATAAATTTACATTTCCAATCTTCTCAAACCATTGCTTTAAAAATAGGATCAGGTACTACTGAAGTGTTTTTGACCAGAACTCTGAAACAAGGATTCTTAGAAAGTGTTAAGTCACTAGAATTGATGAGACAATGATTATCTAGTTTAGCATGGTACTTCATAGTTTTCTAAATTCAGTATGATTGATTTAATCTTACAACAAATAATGATTTCCTAGTGATATAATGATTGGTTTATACTCAGTGTAGAGCATATAAGCTGGGATTCAAAGGGCAAAGAAGACAAAGGACCAGAGGCGGGAGCTCAAGCTCTCGGAACCAAGGAGAGAGATTCATTCCATCTTTGGTCAGGTTCCTGGTGGCTCTCCTGGGAGACTAAGAGACAGATTTGTTCATGCCATGACACACCTTCTGGTAGCCGACCTGCCCTCCTGCATTTTCTCCACTGAAAAGAAGTCCCCTCTCAAGGCCAGGTGAAAGCTAGCAGAGCACCAGGCAATGGAGACAATAAAAACTTTTGGACTTTAAACTGGCTATTCTTGTAGTGATTACTCTACTGAAAAGAAGGCTGCTCCAAGACCTCCAGAAAACCCACCAAGAACATTACACTGAAGTATTCATATTGTTAATCCATAATTTTTCCTTAAGTTAACCCAGAAAATAATTTTGTATTTTGAAAAATGCACACCTAACTTTCATACTTTTTAGGGAATTTGGGAAGATGGAGGAAAATAGCTATTTCATATCACCTAACATCTGCCAGGTCTTTATAAAATTCATAGTGTAAAAAATTGTATTCAGACGGTAATTTTTTTGTCAAATAAATGCATAACAAATCTGACCTGCAAATTCATCATCTTAAGTGCAATGTAAATTGATTTTCCTTCCTTACCATGGCAGGAACCATCTACTTCCTCATATCCTATACTGCAGATACAACGTCCCAGAGGAACTAGCCAATCTCCATCAGCTCCACAATATAATTTTGGTGTGTCCCGCTCTTCAGCACTTTTAACACAGGAACCCCGAACTTCCACCAAAGAGGAAGAATCAACCCTTGGTATAGTATCAGGAAACATAGCCAAGTTACGAACAGTGAATGGGCACTTTTTGTAGAAAACACGAACAGAAACCAAAGCAATGCATGCTCCAATGTCCTGAAAAGCAAGAAAAAATCCTTTCCTGTTTATTGGTCCCACCTCACGAATTTCAGTATTGAGCTTAAGGATGCGGTCACCCAAATCCATCTGGGTAAAACTCTCATCAGCAGCAATAGTATCGATTTTAGTATATTGGCTTGGCCTGAATTTAACTCCATGGGACTCATCAGATTCCATGTAGAAGAGATTAAAAGTTTCTTTACAAGTTCCCAATACCCAAGGAATACTGTTGCAATCTCTCAGAGTAAACTTCATTTCCACATAAATTTTTTGAGCTGCATCTCGGGAAATCCAGTTTGTACGAAGCCAATTGTTTTGGTTTGGTTCCATGACGTTGCATACTTGGTAAGTATGAATGGGTCGATTGTGTTCATCCATTTCAGTGATGGAATCCCACTGCATTAAAAAAAAAATTAAGAAGTTAAGCCAATAAAATAACTTTTAAAAGATTGAATTGTGTGACCCGAAGTACTTCAAAACATAAAAATGAAATTACTTGTGAGGTTTCCCAAAGAAAGAATGTAGAATTTCTTGCAAAATGTTCATTTGAGAGATTATATCTATTTCTTCAAATTAAATGAAACACAGCAAATTCAATCTTGTTACTTCACCATCATTAATGCCTGATTCTGATTAGCATTAGCATTGGATGTATTATAAAACCTGAAGTTTTAGAAGATGGCAGATATAAGTTGGGGTTTATACAAAATAAAGTGTTTATCATTCTTAATATCCTCTGTAACAATGATGTTAATACTATGCTCACATTAGACACTCAATAATTAGTTGGGAACAAAATTAGGAGGCAACAAGTAATTTTTAAGCAACTTTTATATGACAAGTACTGTGGTGTTATAAATATCATCTCATTTGATCCTTACAAGTGATAAAGATCTTAGGAAGTAGGTGCCATGACCCCTCATTTTAAAGCTGAGAGATAATGAAACAAACATGTTTAATGACTTGCCCAGATTCATATATCTACTAAATATTTTAGTTCATATTTGAACCTAGGTCATTACTGACTTAGAGTATGCCATTGTTCCACCTAACAGCCTAGCTGAATAATCATTGTTTTTATTTGTTGGTGTATCAATCTTCTTAACCAGAAGCTGTTTTCTTTTTCAAACAAGTTAAAAATAAATAAGCTAGCACCAAAATAAAAGTTAAAAAAACTCTATTCCATATATAAAAATAAAAGCAAGGTAAAATAGGACTAAGAAATAATACACACACACACACACACACACACACACACACACACACACACACACCATGCACACACAATTTCCATAAGTTTAAATAATAATAATATAAAATATTATTAGAATCTAAAGATCCATGAGATTTACTAAAAATATCACAATTAAAAAAATTATTATAAGTCCTCTCTCAATTCTCATTCTCTCTGTCTCTGTCTCTGTCTCTGTCTCTGTCTCTCTGTCTCTCTCTCTCTTTTCTCTCTCTCTCTCTCTCTCTCTGTCTCTCTCTTTCTCAGAAGAGGTGGGGAGGTATCATTATAGTGTCATTAAAATAGAAGTCCTAAGTGTTGTCATGTACTTAAATAGAAATGTATTATGCTGAATTCGCTTTATTATATGGCATATCAATCAAAAAGACACTTCAATATCATGCCTCACAAAGCTCAAAACAAAAACTAACAGATGAAAACAAAATATATTTTTATAGTTTTTTTAAGGTTCTAAGACACTTTTCTTACCTTGTAGAAGAGAAAATGCAAGTGCCAATCTTTTTTGGAATTTCCATTTTACATTTGGGGACACTAAGGCTCACAAGGATCAAGGATCACATGAAAGAGGTTAACACATATTCACAAAGCTAATTTCAGTATCAGGAATTAAATACAGTTTACCAGATTTGGCTGTTTTCTTTTCTGTATATTCAGGTATTGTTTCCTATATTATCGAAGATTACCATGTGGGCGAGTTATATGGTTATGATATGACTATGGAGACATATGCAGAAAATCTTACTATTTGTTATATCACACACACACACACACAATGAGGCAGCTAATAGTGCAGTAGATCTTCATAGGAGAGATATATATCATATACTCTACGCTGTGTTTGTCAAAGGAAGCTTCATGAAAGGATCTGACTTTAATTCAGACTATGAAGGATGAGTATGATGCACAGAGAAATGGCTAGACAGATCATATCATTGTCACATTATATCATTTGTAAGGAATAATTTGTATCTATGTTACAGTAGGCATATGACTATTTCTAGATTGCTATATATCACCATAATGGAAGGCTATTTTAGGAATTTTAATGTTCATCATAAGAATGCCAATCAATTTGCTCAATGGTTTCTCTTATGTAAGTATTCTCTGGATGATTCCCATCTTTAATTTTATATTCACATAATCCCAAAACTAAATTCATTAGGAATGAATTTTATTTTGTCCTTTTTTTGAAATAGTATTCAAATAAGTATACTTAAAAACATTAACATAATAAAGAATTGTATTAATGGAAATAATTACGTTCTACTGATTCAATTCTAACCAATTTCTGCCATTTAGGTGGTTTTTTGAGCTATTGAAAGAAATGATTACTATAACCAGTGATTTGGGGAGGTTCAGATTTTCCTTGTTTTCTTTTAACCTCATTTCATGACCTCAGTCTCTGACTTACATGAACTGATCCTGAGTAAAATGAGCAGGACCAGAAGGTCATTTTATACTTCAATAACAATACTATATGATGATCAATTCTGATGGATGTGGCCCTATTCAACAATGAGATGAACCAAATCAGGTCCAATAGAGCAGTAATAAACTGAACCAGCTACACTCAGTGAAAGAACTCTGGGAGATAACTATGAACCAATGCATAGAATTTCCAATCCACCTACTTTTGCCCACCTACATTTTTGATTTCCTTCACAGGCTAATTGTACGCTATTTCAAAGTCTGATTCTTTTTGTAAAACAAAATAACTGTTTGGATATGTATACATGTATTTAACTTTAACATATTTAACATGTATTGGTCAACCTGCCATCTGGGGAAAGGGGTAGGGGGAAGGAGAGGAAAAGTTGGAACAAAAGGTTTTGCAATTGTCAATGCTGAAAAATTACCCATGCATATATCTTGTAAATAAAAAGATATAATAAAGAAAAGAAAAGTCAAAAAAAAAAAAAAAAGACCTCAGTCTCTGAAGTAGAAACAATTTTATACTTCTCTCCAAACCCCAACCAGATGGATTAGCCATGTTTTATTCAGATTTAGATGCAGTTAATTCTTTGAATACATTGACCATGACTGGGGTAAATTAAAAAAGTAAATGACTTAATCAAAGTTCAGGTCCAGACTCTCACTGTGATATTCCTTCTCTTATTTGTTAACCAATCAGAGTTGATTGCTGTTTTCTCGAAACACTTTTCTTCCAATAGGCATATAAGTTGAGCCCACCACCAAGATTGTCTTTGTACTAAAAAAGAGATGCTAGATGCCTATTCTTTTATTAAAATGTTGGAATTATTAATAAAAAATTAAACTATATCTCAAAACTTTTTGTATGTCATATATAACATCTGAAATTATTGTTATTAATTTCCCTAAACTTTTTCTTTATTATACCTATTTATTTACAAGATATATGCATGGGTATTTTTTCAGCATTAACAATTGCAAAACTTTTTGTTCCAACTTTTCCTCTCCTTCCCCCGACCCCTTCCCCAAATGACAGGTTGACCAATATATGTTAAATATGTTGAAGTATAAGTTAAATACAATATATGTATACATGTCCAAACAGTTATTTTGTTGTACAAAAAGAATTGGACTTCAAAATAGTGTACAATTAGCCTGTGAAGGAAATAAAAAATACAGGGATTGGGAATTCTATATAGTGGTTCATATTCATCTCCCAGAGTTCTTTCCTTGGGTGTTGCTAGTTCAGTTCATTACTGCTCTATTGAAACTGATTTGGTTTTTCTCATTGTTGAAGACGGCCATGTCCATCAGAATACAGTATTATTGTTAAGGTATATAATGATCTCTTGGTACTGCTCATTTCACTCAGCATCAGTTCATATAAGTCTCTCCAGGCCTTTCTGAAATCATCCTGCTGGTCATTTCTTACAGAACAATAATATTCCATAACATTCATATAACACAATTTATTCAATCATTCTCCAATTGATGGACATCCATTCGATTTCCAGTTTCTGGCCACTACAAAGAGGGCTGCCACAAACATTCTTGCACATTTCCCTTCTTTAAAATCTCTTTGGGATATTAGTCCAGTAGTAACACTGCTGAATCAAAGGATATGCAAGTTTAATAACTTTTTGAGTATAGTTCGAAATTGTCTCCAGAATGGCTGGATGTATTCACAATTCCACCAACAATGTATCAGTGACCCAGTTTTCCTACATCCCCTCCAACATTCCACATTATCTTTCTCTGTCATTCTAGCCAATCTGGCAGGTGTGTAGTCATATCTCAGAGTTGTCTTAATTTGCATTTCTCTGATTAATAATAATTTGGAGCATCTTTTCATATGGCTAGAAATAGTTTCATTTTATTCATCTGAAAATTGTTCATATCCTTTGATAATTTATCAATTGGAGAATGGCTTGATTTCTTATAAATTAGAGTCAATTCTCTATATATTTTAGAAATGAGGCCTTTATCAGAATCTTTGACTCTAAAAATGTTTTCCCAGTTTATTGCTTCCCTTCTAATCTTGTCTGCATTAGTTTTGTTTGTACAAAAACTTTTTAATTTGATGTAATCAAAATTTTCTATTTTGTGATCAGTAATGATCTGTAGTTCTTCTTTGGTCATAAATTCCTTCCTCTTCCATAGGTCTGAGAGATAAGCCTAGATGATAAACCCATTTTGACCTTATCTTGGTGTACGGTGTTAAGTATGGGTCAATGCCTAGTTTTTGCCATACTATCCATTTGGGCAACCTATATTTTTTTAAGGTATTCATCCATTCATTTAAGTTATCACATTTATTGCCATGAAGTTGGGCAAAGTAACTAATTATTGCTCTAATTTCCTTTTCATTAAGTCCTCCCTTTTCATTTTTAAGATTAACAATTTGATTTTCTTCTTTCCTTTTTCTAATTAAATGTGCCAAAGGTTTATCTATTTTGTTGATTTTTTCATAGCATCAACTCTTAGTTTTATTTATTAATTCTGTTATGAGTTCAAATGTTGGAGTTCTTGTTCTTCTCAAAACACAGGCTTAGAGGCTTAGAGCCCTCCGAATATCTCCAAATCCAAAGGTTCTGTCCTTCAGCCTCTGACTCTGCTTTCTTCAGCCTCCAACCAACACAGAGATGGAATGTCTCTCTTGTCTCCTTCTGGGGAGCCCAGCCACCAACTACAGTGGTGTGAGATGAAGATGAATCTGGTTGTCCACTGAACTCTCACTCGTAGCTTTATCCTCTGAAAGCTCTTCGTCCGCCACCAGCCAGCCAAGTGGAAAAAATGTATTCTGCCATAGATCCCTCATCACTGGCCTTTTATCTGACTCTTCTGAGAGAATGGGATTATGGGTTTTCTCCCATAGTGCTCTCTGGCCCAACGAGCTTTAAGGGAGGTGTGGACTCCCTTGAAGTTAGAAAGTGTACTTTGTGAAGCTAGCATACTTGTGGACTCCAATGAGTAAAGGTGTGAACACAAGCCTTGTATTAATTAGTTCTACTTAGTACCTTGTTTCAGGTTTTGGCCAAAATCTTCTTGTAAGATTAGATCAACTCTAATTAGTTAGCAGTTAGTAAGGATTCCAATATAATTCAATAGTTTTTTTTTTTTTTTTTACTTTCAATTGTATTAATCTCTCCTTTTATTTTTACAATTTTAAGTTTAGTGTTTGATAGGGGGTTTTTAATTTGCTTTTTTTCTATCTTTTTTAGTTGCAAGCCTAATTCATTGAATTTCCTCTTTATTTTATGCAAGTAGGCCTCTGGAGATGAAATGTTTCCCCTGCTTACCACTTTAGCTGCATCCCACACATTTTGGTATGTTGTCTCATTATTGTCATTCTCTTGGGTGAAATTATTAATTGTGTTTATGATTTGCTGTTTCGCCCATTCATTCTTTAGGATGAGTATTTAATTTCCAATTACTTTTTGGTCTATTTTCCCCTTACTTTTTATGGAATGTAATTTTTATTGAATCATGATCTGAAAAGGATGCATTTACTATTTCAGACTTTCTGCACTTGAATTTGAGGTCTTTATGTCCTAATGTATGATCAATTTTTATATAGATTCCATGAATTGACGAGAAGAAAGTGTACTCCATCATTCAGTCTCCATTTAGTTTTCTCCAAAGATACCTAACTTTTCTAGTGTTCTATTTGGTGGTTTGATTTATCTAGTTCTGAGAGTAGAAGATGGGGCTCTCACACTATTATAGTTTTGCTGTCTATTTCTTTTTACAGCTATTTTAACTTCTCCTAAATGGAATTTAGATGCTATACCATTTGGTGCATATATGTTTAGTATTGATATTGCTTCATTATCTATGTTACTCATTAGCAAGATATAGTGTCCTTTCTTATCTCTTAATTAGATCATTTTTTGCTTTTCCTTGATTTGAGATCAGGATGGCTACCTCTCTTTTTTGACTTTACCCGAAGCATAGCAGATTCTGTCTGCTCCAGCCTTTTATCTTTACTCTGTATGTATCACCCTGCTTCAAGTATGTTTCCTGTAAACAACATATTTAGGATTCTGGCTTTTAATTCAGTCTGCTATCTGGCCTTGCTTTATGAAAGAGTTTACCTCATTCACATTTATGGTTAAAATTACTAATTCTGTATTTTCTGCCATGTTGTTAACTCCAGATTTATGCTTTTCTCTTTCCTTTTCCTCTCACCCCTCTCCCCAGTGTTAAATTTATGAGCACCACTTGCCTCACACAGCCCTCTCATTATAGCATCCCTCCCTCCACCTTAGAGTTCCTCCTTTTTTCTTAATTTGTGACCAAAGAAGAACTAGAGATCGTTATTGATCAAAAATAGAAAATTTTGTTTATATCAAGTTAAAAAGATCTTGTACAAACAAAACTAATGCAGACAAGGTTAGTAGGGAATCATTAAATTGGGAAAACATTTTTACTATCAAAGGTTCTGATAAAGGCCTCATGTTCAAAATACATAGAGAATTGACTCAAATTTATAAGAAATCAAGCCATTCTCCAGTTGATAAATGATGAAAGGATATGAACAGACAATTTTCAGATTTAGAAATTTAAACTATTTCTAGTCATATGAAAAGTGCTCCAAATCATTATTGATCAGAGAAATACAAATTAAGACAACTCTAGGATATTACTACACAACTCTCAAATTGGCTCGCATGACAGGAAAAGATAATAATGAATGTTGGAGGGGATGTGGGAAAACTGGGACATTGATACATTATTGGTGGGATTGTGAATGCATGCAACCATTCCAGACAGGAATTAGGAACTATGCTCAAAAAGTTATCAAACAGTGTATACTCTTTGATCCAGCAGTGTTACTATTGGGCTTATATCCCAAATAGATCTTAAAGAAGTAAAAGGGACCTGTATGTGCAAAAATGTTTGTGGCAGCCCTTTCTGTTGTGGCCAGAAACTGGAAACTGAATGGATGCCCATCAATTGAAGAATAGTGGAATAAATTGTGTTATATGAATGTTATGGAACATTATTGTTCTGTAAGAAATGACCAGCAGAATGATTTCAGAGAGGATTGAAGAGACTTATATGAGCTAAGTGAAATGAGAAGAACCAGGATATCATTATACTCTTCCACAACAGTAATATACAATGATCAATCCTAATGGACATTGCTCTCTTCAATAATGAGATGGTCCAAATCAGTTCCAATTGTTCAGTAATGAAGAGAACCAGGTACACCCAGTGAAAGAACTATGGGAAATGAGTGTGGACCACAACACAGCATTTCCACTCCTTCTGTTATTGTCCACTTGCATTTTTGTTTCCCTTCTTTCTTATGCAGCAAGATAGCTGCATAAACATGTATACATATATTGTATTTAACATATACATTAACATATTTCACATGGATTGTACTACCTGCCATCTAGGAAAAGAGATGGAGAGAAGGAGGGGAAAAGTTGGAACAGAAGGTTTTGCAAGAGTCAATGCTGAAAAATTACCCATGCATATGTCTTGTAAATAAAAAGCTATAATAAAAATAAAATAAAATAAAAACCTTTCCCTTACAATTTCTGTATCCACTTCTATTTAGCCTTCCCCTTCCCTTTTTGCTTTTCCTCTTCCACTTTTCAATAAGGTGGGAGAAGTTTCTCTGTACACCAAATATGTCTAATATTTTCTCTTTGAGCCAGTTCTGATGAGAGTAAGATTTACACTATGTTCATCCCCTTCTCTTCTTTCCCTCAGACATAATAGTTTTCCTTTTCTTTTTCATGAGATGAAATATCCTCCACTTTTCCCTTTTTCTAGTACAATTTCCTTTCCAAATCTAGATCCTTTTTATAACAGTAAAAGCAAAATTATACATGTACTCTTTATGTATACCAATAACAGAAATACAATTCTCAAGAGTTATTTTTACCTTTTTATGTTAATATTGAGTTTTATATTTGGAGGTAAACCTTTTTGTTTAGCTCTGTTTTTTTTTTTTTTTTTTCATCAGAAATAAATGGAATTCATCTATTTCATTGAAGGTCCATCTTCTTCCCTGGGGAAAAAAAAATCCTCATTTTGGCTGGGCAAGTTATTCTTGGTTGCATACGAAATTCCTTTGTCTTTCAGAATATCAGATTCCAGGTTCTTTGATCCTTTAATGTGGATACTGCTAGATCTTGAGTAATCCATATTGTGGCTCCTCGGTATTTGAATTTGTTTTTTTCTAGCTGCTGTAGTATTTTTTTTTTTTTTGGTCTAATAGTTCTGGAATTTAGCCACAATATATTTTGGAGTTTTCATTTTGAGATCTCTTTTAATAGATGATCGATGAATTCATTCAATGTCTATTTTACCTTCTGATTCTGTAACATCTGGGCAGTTCTCCTTGATGATTACCTGAAAATTAGTGTCTAGGCTCTTTTTTTATCATGATTTTCAGGGAGTCCAATAATCCTTAGATTATCTCTCCTAGATCTATTTATCAGGTCTGTTGTTTTCCCAAGTAGGCATTTAACATTTTTTCTATTTTTTCTTTTTTTTTTTGGTTTTATTTGACTGATTCTTGGTGTCTCCTCGAGTTATTCATTTGCTCAATTCTGATTTTACTGAATTATTTTCTTAATTTACTTTTGTTATTTCTTTCTGTAATTGTACAATTGAGTTTTTAAATGAGTTGTTTTGTTTCATGAATTTTTTTTTTTTTTTACATTTCGCCAATTTTACTTTTTAAGGAATTATTTTCTTTTCCCCATTCACAAATTCTGTTTTTCAGGGAGTTGTTTTCTTTATCCACTCTATCTTTTAATGAGTTACTTGCCTTATCCAGACCTTCTTGCACAGCTTCTATTTCCATTCTTCATTTTTCTTCTAGCTCTCTTTTAAGAGCCTTGTTAATTTCTTCTATGAGAGCTTTATGTGGTGGGGACCAGATCATATCCACCTTGGAGTTTTCATCTAGAGACAAACTATTTTTAGTCTCCTCAGGGTTTGAAATCTGCTCTTTTTCAGTATAGAAGCTATTTATAGTTTGAGCATATTTTGCCTTTTTACTCATTTTAAGAAAAAAATCAGCAGTCTGCTTTTGGGGCAATGAGGGTTACAGAGCTTCCTCAACAGAAAACAAGAAGTGGCAGTTAAGTGGTAGCAGAAGGCAATGGCTGTGCTGGGATTAGTGGCTGGGCTGGGATTAGTGGTTTTGTGCTGAGATTGTGCTGAGTCCCTTTCCATGCTGGGTGGGTATAGTCAGGTCCCACGAGACTCTAGCGTTTAGGTAGTCTTTACTCCCTGTGTTCATAGCTTCTCTCTGATCTACTAGTTTGCTGCGAGGGTAGATTTTTTGCTGGCTGAGGAACCCGTCCTCCCCCCATTCTGCTCAGGATAAGCTGCTTTCTGTGCTCTCACTGCCTATCTGCCTGAGTCTGAGCCTGGCCTAGCACTATTATATTTCTGCAGGTGAGCAAAAACAGACCTTATCTGGCAAATTTTGAGATTATCTTCTGTTGGTAATGTGTTGTACTCCCAATATTCGTGGGTTTTGACTATCCAAGCACTAATTCAGAGACTGAGTTTCAAAAAAAATGGTTTGAGGGTAGAGGAGAACTCAGAAAGATGTGTGGCCTCTCCACCATCTTGGCTCCACCCCCCCCCCCAGTATATTTTTAATTGGATAGAGCAAAAACTTAATAGAAGACACCTTCAGGCAAAGGGTCCCCCCCCAAACCTGAACACCAAAAGTGTATAGTTTTTAAAGCTTTAACTGGCTTTGAACTAAACAAATCTCTTGTTACTTTTAACCCTATTTCTCTTCAGGTTGGACAATTCCCTCCTCCTGAATAAAAAGGTTTACTATTAGAATCTTGCCTGTCCTCGTTTTTCATAGTTATTTCTAGACTTTGAGGAAAAACCAAAATTAGTTTGCTACAAAAAAAAGTTCCTGCTTAGGTAGCTTTAGAAAACTTCTTTACAAGAATAGAATAGATCCACCTTGCTCTTTTTCCTCTACCAAACAAACCTTCTGTGCCATGTAACAATACCAGAGTTGTTTTAGTTTTTTCTAATCCCAGAGAAATATGACTTCCTATCCAAACGTATGTATAACCACAAGAAATTAAACCACTAATAAGCAATGCCCTTATTTTTACTTTTCCATGACAAATTAGCCATGTTTTAGACTTTAACAATATTTTAATTGCAAGATATTAAGTACCATCCAAATTCTACATTGAGGAGAAAGTGGGAAATAGAAGATCATAGATTTTAAATAGAAAGGGACCAAGGAGATTATTTAGTTTACTTTTCGTATTTTATAGATGTGGAAACTGACACTTAAGTTACTTGTCCCAAATAGTACAACAGCACAGCCAGGATTGAACTAAGGTTGTCCCACTTCAAATATTATACACTTATCCATATATCTTCCTGCCACCTTATGAAGGAAGACATTTTTTTTTAATTTAAAAAGGTGTCTTTCTGAAATTTTTACTTAGAGGACCATAAGTTAGACTTATTTCCCTGCCCAGCAAGAACTAATCCAGTACAGTTGGTAATAGTACAGTTGGAAGAGAATTACTTCTACAGTCTGAAGACCTGGGCTCAATAGTCACTTTTGCTATGTATTTCTTCTGTGACCTTGGATAATTCATTTACTGTCTTCCTATGTTAATGAGAAGTAGATTAAATGATTTTCCATTTCCCTCTGAGGAATTCTGATTCTGAGAATTTCTATAAGTTTTCCATAATTTCCAAAAAGAATGCAAAGAAAACTTTCATTTAAAAGTATTATGGATTGCCCCAATTATTAAATGATTAAAAGATATGAACTGTGCCCCAAAAGGCCATAAATTAATGCATATCCTTTGACTAAACAATACTGCTACTAGGCATGAATATCAAAAGATATATGTTAAAAAAGGAAAAGGACACACACACACACACACATACATATATAGGTCCGTGTGTGTGTGTGTGTGTGTGTGTGTGTGTGTGTGTGTGTGTGTATAATATTTATAGCAACTCTGTACTCAGGCAAAAAAATTGGAAATGGAGGCAATAGTCATCAATTGAATAAATTGTGGTATGTGATTATTGTTTGATGTCATATTATTGTTTGATGGGAAATGGTAAGCAGAATGATCTCAGAAAAAAAAAAAAACCTGAAAAGTCCTCAATGAACTCAAAATGAAAACTACTGTATACAAAGTAATAGCAATGCTATGGGATGATCAGCTGTAAGTTACTTTGCTGTTTTCAACACTTCAATGATCCATGACTACTCTGCATATTTATAATAAATCCTATCCCATACCAAGAGAAGAGATTGATTGTGTCTGAATATAGATTGACACATTGTCTCTCTTTCTTTTGTGTGTTTTTACTTTATTTTGGGGGAGGATTTTTTTGGGGGAAGAAGAATTCTGTTTTCTTTCACCACATGACTTTCATGAAAATGTTTTGCATAATTTCACATGTGCTTTCTTAAGGATGGGTTGGGGTGAGAATAAGAGAGAATCTGGGACTCAACATTTCAAAAACAAATGTAAAAACTTTTAAATGTAACTGGGGGAAAATAAATAAATAATTTTAATGTATTATGGATGATTTAAAATACTTGGGAGTTTTTTTTCCATAATGTACATAAGTAATACAGACCAAAATAAATTGATAATAAATATTAATTTCTTATGGGAAGAATGAATTAATATAAGAAACTTTGTAAAGGGCTGAAACTCTTCAAAAGTATGCTTGAATCAGACAACTGAGCACTTAAGGCTAATTACCTATTCGATATGAGGCAATGACTCTATTAACATATGTTTGGAAGAATGACCCTTCTCACTGTTCAGTGCTTACTCAATGTTTGGTGTATGCAGATAATAGGCAAGTATTAGAAAGTGGGGAAAAATGAGCCAGGCTTCACTTGGCCACAGAATGGAGAGGAGAAAAGTGTGGAGATTCTGGACTCTAGAATCAAGGAGGGATTCTTGGCAAAACTCCTGGTAGTTTTGTACATCTCCTTCACTTCTTCCCCTAAAGACCAAGAACTTTTGCTTATCCTGATTCTGGCTGACTATGAGGCCTCCAGGAAGCTAGTCCACACTTCACATTTTGATGCCCAACATGTGAACCAAGGACCCTAACTTCACTGCAGGTGACCAGGAAATAAGGTGAATATTTTAATAGATAAACATGGAACTTACTTTGTTGAGAGTTAAACTAATAACTCTCATTTTCTAGCTGAAATGGGGCAGATATTAGGAAAAAATTCTCCCACACCCCCACTCCCACTCCCATCTCCACCCCGAGGGAGATCTAGAGGAAGCATACTCAGACTGATAAAGAGACAGAGTTTGATTGTAATTTGGGAGTAGATTGATGGACTCATTGATGAATACATTAAAATGTATGTCACCTTGGTTCTTCAAGGAAGAAGAAATAGAGGCAGATAATTGGAAACTAGTAGGAGATCAACTATGTGAATATTATAATGATAATGGTCCTGATTCAATTTCCAAGGAAACATTCTATATGTACAACTTAATACAATTGGCCTTAAAGAATCCCACAAGTTATAGAAAAAAAGAAAAGTTTTAAGATCAGCCAAATTAGGAAGTGTGAGGAAAAAGAGAAGACAAAGGACAGATAGTGGCAATATCACCAGAGGGCATGAAAACTTAAGTGAACTTGAAGGGTATGATGATTCTCACTCTCACAGCACAGCTTCAATTACATTTTCACCAGAGCAGACTCTTGATGCCCTCCTCCATCAACTTCACCTTCTGGGGTGGAGGGAGAAGGAAGAGTGGGAGGGGCAATGATATCACCAGCACCTCCCCCCCCCCAGCAATCAACCCTCCTATGACTAGATGGCAAAAGGCACTTCTTAAAGCCATAGAAGAAGGGCAGAATATAAATGATTTGAGAATAGAAATGTATCCTGTGATTCAATAGTTTAACTCTTCAGGTCAAGAAAGTAGAAGATATACTTCTTTTGATATAGAAATCACCAAAGACCTGAAAAAGGTTTGCATTCTTTATGGGACTACATCATTTTATGTTAAGATGTTATTACAGAATTTGGTTTATTAAGTCTTAACCTCTAGTGACTGGAAATCTATAGCAAGGACATTCTTAGAACCTGGAAAAAAACTTGTTGTGGCTTTCTGAATATAATGAGCTCTATAGGATACAAACCCAATTAAATAGTCAAAGTGGAGTTAATACTCCAGTCATCTATGACCAGCTAACAGGTGTAGGTTCTTATGCAAACATTTTAGCACAGATTATTTGCCTCATAGTAGTATATGAGCAAATTGCTGCTGCTATCAAAGCATGGGGATATATCCCAGGTAAACAGGACAAAATAGAGGCCTTCACAAAAATAGTGCAAGGGCCAAATGAACCCTTTGCTGATTTTGTGGGATGTCTACAGACAGCTATCATATGAACTATTGGTGAAAATGCACAAACAGAAATTATGATAAGGCAACTTACTAAAGAAAATGCTAATGAGGTTTGTAGAAGACTCATACTAGGACCACATAAGGATGCTCCTTTAGAGGAGATCAGACTCTGTGTCACAGTGGGCACAAATACCTTTCATAGCCAAGCTATGATGCAGACTTCCCAAGATCCGAACATGGGAAGACAGGGTCCTTTTTGACAAGGGATTTCCAAAAAGACTCGTCAATGTTTTCAATGTGATAAAGTAGGGCATCTGAAAGCTCAATGTTAGCATAGAGACAGAGTGAGAAAACAGGGTAGGAGAATAAGACCCAAAACTCCAGGTCGAGAATGCAACAGAGGCTTCCTTTCGACATCAGAATGTAGACTGATTCAGGGAAATGGGATGAGGGCCCAGCCCCAAGGCAAAAAATACTTGGGGTGTGATGGCAGCCAATGCTACACCCAGAGGGCCTTTAAAAGTTCAAGGCTAAGACAGCCAGGAAGCAATCTGATAGGAGAAAGGGATTGCAATTGGGAAGAATACACTTGTATGCATCTGGGACAACTGAGATACCCCCTGGAGAAGTGAAATCTGTTCCTCTCCAGCCTATGGATCCCTTGTCTCCAGACACAGTAGGCTTGACCATTTCATCTCCTGAGAGTACTTACAAAACAGTATTCATCTATACACTAATGTGGGAAACTAGGGAATGTGTAGATAATATTCTATTCACTAATACAGGTAGACAATGTGTGATTTATCAACCAGGAGAAGTAGTAGCACAAGGTTTACTGATACAGATTCCTAATAGGCAAGCTGGTGATAGTTGCCCAGATTCTGACTTCAAGCAACAGAATCCAGGAATATTCTTAAATGCAGCAGTTACAGCTGACCGTCCTATCCTCACTATCTATATAAATGGCATACCATTAGAAGGATTGGTAGACACAGGTGCAGAGCATACAGTTATTAGAGGTGCCAACTGGCCCAGTCACTGGCCAAAGATTAAGGCAGACCTCTACATGTCTGGCATAGGAGGATCAATAGTAGCTGAAGTAAGTACTACTTTGTTGAAATGGACTTTTGAAGGCAAAAAAGGATTTTTTTTTTTACTCCTTTTATAGTTGAAAAAACCCCCATCAATCTGTAGGGAAAAAACATTTTACAACAGTTAGGATTATAAATGAGTACTTTGGTTTTTTAGTCAGGGCTGCTGTTGAAGGCCTGCCAACACTCTCACCTGTTCCTATTCAGTGGAAAATTGATACACCAGTGTGGATAGAACAGTGGTCCTTAACAAGTGAAAAAAATTCAGGCCTTATTAGATATAGTACAGGAGCAATTTGATCAAGGACACTTATAACCTTCTCTAAGTCCTCGGAATTCCCCTGAATTTGTTGTTAGAAAGAAATCTGGAAAATGGAAGATGTTGATGGAAACTATGAGAACTCTTTCATCTGGACTATCATCTCTTACTCAGTTGCCTAGAGAATGGCCTCTTTAACATTAAGGATTGTTTCTATTCTATCCTTCTAGATGAGGAGGATATGAAAAGATAAGCCTTATCAGTGCCCAGAGTTAACTTAGCTGAGCCTTATAAAAGATATGAATTGACAGTTTTGCCATGAATGGCCATGAATTAAAAACAACCTTACTATGTGCCAAATGTATGTTGCTGCTGCTCTTACTCCAGTAAGAAAAGCATTTCCAAAAGTAATATTATTACATTACATTGGATGATATATTGGGATGTTCACCAGAGGAACAAATGTTATAAGCATGTCTATAAAAGACCATAGAAACACTAAAGAACTACAAATTGCATATAGCTCCAGAAAAAACTCAATAACATACTCCTTTTCAATATTTAGGATATGAAGTATCCTACAACTTTCCTTGTTTTTTTAGTACAAAAACTTCCTTAAGAACAGAGAAGCTAAATGCCTTAAATGGCTTTCAGAAATTGATAGGAGATATTCAATGGATGCATCCAGTATTAGGCTTGACTACCTGTCAATTGCAACCATTATATGACATTTTAAGGGAGACAGTGCTTTAAACTCACCACACCAGCTTACAAAAGAAACTCAAGAGGCTTTGAGAAAAGTTGAACTGGCTTTATCCAATGTGGTTGAAAGAATTACTCAAAAACCCTTGGAAATATCAGTTTATGCTACAAAAGAGGCACCCACAGCAGTCCTTCATCAAGGAGACAGTGTGATAGAGAGGTTGAACCTCCCAGCACAACCATAACAAAGCCTTACTCCTTTCTGAGTGCTTGTGGCTAGAATTTTATTAAAGGCCATTAAGGGAGCAGTACAATTATCTGGGGTAAGATCTGACAAGATATACACCTTTTATACTAATGTACAAATTAATGTATGCTGTGAAACCATCCCAGAGGAGCACCTTTTATTAGCCATGCCTCCAAATTTTACACACAGGTCTCCATTAAACACATAATTGGCAATGGATTCTTGAAGAAAAGGCTTCTAAAGTTCCTCTTAAAGGACCAACTATCTTTATAGATGCATCCAAACATAATATTTGTGCTGTATACTCTTGTAACTTAACTATAAAGAGAGTAGTAAGAACTCCTTCTCAGTCCACTCAGCAGAATGAATTGTATGCCATCATTCTAGCTCTTACTTATTATCTAGGAGATATAAATATAATATCTAAATCAGCCTGTTCACAGTAAGTGTGATAGAAAGAATTGCTACAGCCCTAATAAACTTTGTAGCTTCCAATATATATCAGCTCTTTAAGAAATTTCAAGATCAAGTGAGAAAGCATCCAGGTAAGATTTATATCTTGCATGTCCACTGTCATAGTGGACTTCCAGGTCCTATTTTTCATGGTAATTCAAAGGCAGATAGCCCTCTTACCATCTTGGCCAATACTTCTTTATTTCAAGAAGCCCAAGAATCTCATTCTAAATATCATTAGGCTGTCAAGCTTTACATTTACAATTTGGAATAACAAGAGAGGAAGCTAGGAGCATAGTACAGCTTGCATTCCTTTTCACTATCCCATACTCCCTCCAGGGAAGAACCCTCATGGTGTGAGACCCAGTGAAATTTGGCAAATGGATGTGACCCATTATAAATCTTTTGGTCATCTGTCTTTTATCCATGTTGCGGTAGACAACCTTTTCAGGATTCATTTTAGCAATAACAGCAGCAAAACAGACTGCTCTAGTGGTCACTGAATTCCTTATACAATCATTTGCAATTATGGGTGTGCCACAAGCAATAAAAACATATAATGGACCTGCATATACTTCTAAACATTTTGCACACTTTTGTGCACAGCAGAAAGATTTTACACACAATTTACCTTTAATCCTCAAGGACAGGAAGTAGTAGAGAGGAGAAACAGAGACATTAAAATGCTCCTCCAAAAACAAAAGAAAGGGGGAGCCACAGATAACTCTAGAGAACTTCTAAATTTAGCTCCTTATACTATTAACTTCTTCATTTTTGACCAAGATGCACTGGCTTTGGCAAACAGGTTTTAGAACCCACTGGAAGGGCAGTGTCCAGTGCAAGCGGCTCCACTTTTTTTAGATAATTGCCAGATGATGTAGAGAGATCCAGAAAGTGGTGAATGGAAGGGACCAGATAAGTTAATTGCTTGGGGGAGAGTGTCTGCTTGTATCTCTACAGATGGGGAAGAAATCAGATGGGTGCCAACGAGCCACATTTACCTTGTCCACCAGAGAGAGATGGAGCAGACCCTTGAAATGAAGGAGAAGACCCAAGAAACATCAGGGTGGTTCCATTGCTGATTGTACCCACCACTGAAATAGCATGGCAGTTATGGAAATTGACTTGTGGACATCAATAATTATGAGATTTCAAGACCCTCAGAAATCATTGGATTCTCTGAGACATGATAAGACTGTTGTAGGACTTGAAAACCCTCAGGAATCATTGGAGTCTCTGAGAAATGATAAGACTTTTGCAGGACTTCAAATACTTGCAGGGATCATTGGATTCCCTGACATGTGAAGTAATGGACAATAAATTAGTTTTGGACTATCTCTTGGTTGCTGAAGAAGGCATATGTATAATTGTTATTTATATACCCTCCTTCTAGGACTTCTGGAAAATTTTTAAAACACAATGATGATTCATATTTTTTGTTATATCACTACTTGAATGTACAATTCATGTTTGTTACACTACATTGAGGCTACACCAGCTGTGAGGAGAGTCATCACTGCTAGCCTGTGCTTTATTGCTATGTGCTTATGTAATACCTCCCATGCTGATGGGTTTGTGCATACCTGTTTCTAGTAAGACCCTGCAGCCCAGAAACCCACTAACAATATCTGGATTGACTCCCCACTTCCCTTTGGTTCTTTTCATCTCTCTTCCTGAGAAATCAGGGAGGGTGTGATCATCTCATTTTTAGTGCTTTCACCTCCCTCCCTGAGAAGTCAGGGAGGACATGATCACCTCCTTTTTGGTGTTTTCACCTCCTTTCCTGAGAAGTCAGGGAGGGTGTGATCACTGCCTTTTTGGGGTTCTCACCTCCCTGATGGCATGATCACCTGTGTTCTGAAATAAAAGAAAGCAGAAGATGCAAAGGGCCAAAACACTTAACAGGTGTGCTCGAATCAGACAACCAAGCACTTAAGGCTAATTACCTATTTGATAAGAGACAATGACTCTATTAACATATGTTTGGAAGAATGCTCTTTCTCACTGTTCAGTGCTTACACAATGTTAGGTGTATCCAGATAATAGGCAAGGATTAGAGGATGGGGAAAAAAAAACAAGCCAGATTTTACTTAGCCACAGGATGGTGAGGAGAAAAGTATGGCGAATCTGGACTCTAAATCAAGGAGGGATCCTTGGCAAAATTCCTGGCAATTGTGTCTATCTCCTTTACTCCTCTCCCTTAAGACCAAGGATTCTTGCTTATCCTTACTCTGACTAACCCTGAGGCCTCCAAGTATCTAGCCTGGATTTCATAAAACTTGTAATACTATTTAAGTTAATTTTTCCACTCAATGTCATAAGAATTGAAGTGTTAATAGGTTACAATATAAAATTTAAGACACACTGAAATTCATAATAAGAAAATGTCATGAATGTTAAAGAAATAACAAAAAAGGTTATTGGAATTGGAACCAAGATGGTGAATAGTCAGGAAGTCACTCAAGCTCTCCCATTTTTCCTCAAAATCCATATGAAACCAAGCCTGAACAGAATCTGATGGAATGAAACCAATTTCTAGTTCAAGATATACTAAATAAAACTTCAGGAAGGGTCAGTTTCACTGGAGCAAAAAGGTTGTTCAGCTCAGATCAGATAAAATGCTGACAAATTGTATGAGAAGGTCTTAATCACAGCAATTCAGCACCTAAGCTCCTCAGTACTTGCTCAGAAGAGAAGCAAAATGGGGAGCAACTTTCAGTCCCTGCTCAGAAGACAAACTCGGGAAAACCAGGCTGTTTCCTGAAAAGATAGCTTTGCCTATACTCTCCAAACACATGAGTCTCCAGTGCTCAAAGCCAAGGCTCAGAGATGCACAAGAAGCTTGGGACAGCACCACCTTTATCCCAGGAGTAGAGCTAAACCTAAAAAGCAAAATAAGACGAAATACCAAAGGAAAAGGAAATAAAATGAGCAAGAAACCAAAATGACTCTTGGTCATAGAAAGTTACTATGGTGACAGGGCAGACCAAAACACAAGCCTCAAGAGGTCACAATGTTCATAGAAGAAATCTCAGAGTGAGGTAAATTGGTTGGTCACAAACCAATTCTTGGAAATGAGCATTCTTGGAAATGCTCATAAAAGACTTCAAAAGGCAAATAAGAAAAGTAAAAGAAAAAATGAGAAAAGAAATAAAAGGTATGCATGAGGGAGTCAATAGTTTGGAAAAGAAGGAAAAATTGTCTGAAGAAAACAACTCTTTAAACATTAGATTAAACTAAATGGAAAAAGAGATATAAAAGATAACTGAAGAAAATCACACATTAAAAACTAGAACAGGGCAAATGGAAGCTAATGACTTTGTGGGATAGCAAGAATCAATCAAACTAAAAAGAATGGAAAAATGGAAGCAAATGTGAACTACTCCATTGGCAAAACAACTGACTTGGAAAATAGATCTAGAAGAGACAATTTAAATATTATTTGTCTACCTGAAGATCGTGACCAAAAAAGATCCTAAATAGCATTCTACAAGAGGTCATTAAGGAAAAATACCCCAATTTTCTATAAACGGAGGGGGACATACTCAATGATCACTTGTGCAAAGCGATCCCTCAAGGAAAGCCCCAAGGAACATTGTTACAAAACTCCAAAGCTATAATCTCAAAGAAAAAATACTGCAAGCTGCCAGACAAAAACAACTCAAATATCAAGAAGCAATAGTCAGGATTACCCAGAATCTGTCATGTTCCACAATAAAGCATCAGAAGGCCTGGAATGCCATATTCTGGGAGGCAAAGGACCTAGGGTTACAATCAAGAATTAATTACCCAACAAGACTCAGCATCATCTTTCGGGGAGAAGAGGGAGCTTCAATGAAGTAAGAGACTTTCAATCATTTCTATTGAAAAAAAACCATTTAAATATGTTAACATACACATATGTTAACATATTTAAAGATATATTATATATATTATACATTGTATCTGACAATGGGACAAAGGGAAACATCACATGCACTGAGGGTGTAGTTGACTCTATAGGGTGAATTAACTCTGATATGATGATATCAAAGGAAAAGGCGTTAAAGGGTGGGAAACAGTCTTATACTAAAAAAAAAGAAAAGAAAGAGGAGTTATAAGGGACAATTAATTCACAGGAAGAGGCACAAAAGACCTATTGCAATTGAACAAAAGAAAGAAAGGGGGTGAGCATTGTTTGAAGCTTGATCTCATCAGTTTTGGCTTTAAACAGAAAAGAGAAATAACAAAATGAAGTAAGAAAACAAAAGACCTAGCAATTCTAGATCTCAAATTATACTACAAAGCTGTTATTAATTAAAATAAATTCATAATTATTAAGAAATAAAGAGACCATTCAGTGAAGTAAATGAGACATGGAAGCATATGTTTTTAATCATTTGATAAACATGAAGACAATTGTGATTACTCATTAACTGATAATGAAGTATGAGAAAACTGGATAGCATATGGAAGATATTAAATTTGGATCAATGCCTCAAATATAAAAAGAAAAGCTCAAATTATGTAGATGGGTAATTGATCTTTTCCTCAAAGTTCACATTATAAGTAAGTTAGAGAATGACAGGAAAATTACCTTTCAGTTCTATTGATAATATTCTTTTTCTTAAAATAATTCAAAATTCTTTACCACCTTTGCTCCTTTCTCATTTTCCTGAAAAGGCAAGTGATTTGACAATAATTTATACATGTGAAGTCATGCAAAACATTTCCATATTACCCATGTTACAAAAGGGGCAGCTGGGTGGCATATTGAACCTGGAGTCAAGAGGCCCTTAAATAAAATCTGGCCTCAGATATTTACTAGCAGTATGACTATGAACAAGTCACTTAACCCTGTTTGCCTCATTTTCCTCATCTGTAAAATGAACTGGAGAAGTAAATGGCAACCCAACCCAGTATCTTTTGCCAAGAACACTCCAAATGGGATCATGAAGAGTCAGACACAACTGAAAAAAAAAAAAACCTGAACAAAAAAGATAATGAAATCAAAACAGCAGCAACAACAACAAAACCTAAAAATAATGAAACAAAAAGTATTCTTTCAATTGCATTCAGACATTATAACATTCTTAGTTCTTTCAGAGAATATGGATAGCATTTTAATCAAAAGTTCTTTGGAAATATCTTGGATCATTATATTCACAGTGTATCCTCATACTATTGCTATTACTGTGCTCACTGTTCTGGTTTTCCTCATTTCACTATGCATCAGGTCATATAAGGCTTCCACAATTTCTACCTATACATTGTGAATTACTTTTTTGATTGATATGCTATTTCTCTCAAAATTATTGATTCTTTTTTTTGATTCATCACAAATAAGAACAACAAAATCATTTAATATGTGGTATTTTTAGAGAACATACTATTGTAAGGTCTGGGTGATATGGGAAGTTTAGAGAAAACATGGAGGCTACACTATGAGAATTCAATAGAATTCATAAATAAACTCATCTTAGAAAGAGTAATTGAACAAGCCATTAATGAACTCTCTAATAAAAAATTCTCAGGGCCACATAAGGTTCAAAAGTGACTTCCACCAAACATTTAAAGAACAAATAAGTCTAATACTACATAAACTATTTGGAAAAATAGGTAAAGAAAGAGTCCCACCAAACTCCTTTTATGAAGAAAATATTGTCTTCATACTTAAATGAGAAACAGCCAAAATTGAAAAAGGAAATTATAGACCAATTACTTTAATGAATATTGTTAGAAAAATCTTTAAGAAAACACTCATGAGGTGATTACATCAAAATATCACAAGGACTATTAACTGTGCCCCAATAAGGTTTTATGCCAGGAATGCAGGGTTGGGCCAATATTAGGAAATCTATCAACATAATTGACCACATCAATGATAAAAACAATAGAAATTCTATTATTATCTCCATAGATGCAGGGGAAAGAAAAGATTTTGAAAATTACAGCATTGATTCCTATGAAAAACAACAGAGAGCATAGAAATAAAGGGAACATTCCCTAAAATAAACACTGTGTACACACACACGCACACACACGCCATCAACAAGCATTAGAGGTATTGTAAATAAGTTAGAAGTTTTCCCAGGAAGATCAGGGTCCATTATCACTACTATTATTCAATATTATATTAGAAATGTTAGGTTTAGTATTAAGAGAAGAAAAACAAAATGAAGAAATTAGAATAGGAAATGAAGAAACAAAACTATCACTTTTTGTAGATAATATGATGGTATGAACCTTAGAGAATCAACTAAAAATATCATGAAATACTAACAATTTTAGCAAACTTCAAATTCAAAAATTCAAAGATTCAAATCAACCTATACAAATCAACAGTATATTTGTATATTGCTAATAAAGCCCAGCAGAAAGAGAAAAAAAAAAGAAATCCTATTTAACATTATTATAAATAATATAAACCACTTAAGAGTCTACCTGCCAAGACAAACCCATAAACTATATAAAGACAATTACAAAATACTTTTCGCACAAATAAAGTCAGATCTAAACAAGTAGAAAACTACCAGTTGCTCATGGATTGGCTGAGCTAATTTAATAAAAATGGCAATTCTGTCTAAACTAATTTACTTATTAAGTGCTATATTAATCAAATTATTAAAATTTATTTTATAGAAATAAAGAAAATAACAAAATTCATTTGGAAGAACAAAAAGTAAATAATATCAAAGGGATTAATGAAAAACCAAATCAAAAGGAAAGTGGTCTAGCAATACCAGATCTCAAATTATATTATAAAACAGTAATCATCAAACTATTTGGTACTAAGGAATAAAGTAAGGGATCAGTAGAATAGATTAGGTGCAAGAAATGATTATAGTACGGTCATGTTTGACCAATCCAAAATCCCCAGTTTTTGTGATAGTAACATACTATTTGACAAAAACTGTTGGGGGGGAAGAGATACTAAAGAAAGGAAAGGGACCTGTATGTGCCAAAATGTTTGTGGCAGCCCTGTTTGTAAAGGCTAGAAGCTGGAAAATGAAAGGATGTCCATCAATTGGAGAATGGTTGAGTAAATTGTGGTATATGAATGTTATGGAATATTATTGTTCTGTAAGGAATGACCAGCAGGATGAATACAGAGAGGGCTGGAGAGACTTATATGAACTGATGCTAAGTGAAATGAGCAGAACCAGGAGATCATTATATAACTCAACAATGATACAGTTTGAGGATGTATTCTGATGGAAATGGATCTCTTCGATAAAGAGAGCTTTAATTGATCAAAGATGGACAGAAGCAGCTACACCCAGAGAAAGAACACTGGGAAATGAATCTAAACTGCTTGCATTTTTGTTTTTCTTCCCGGGTTATTTATACCTTCTGAATTCAATTCTCCCTGTGCAACAAGAAAACTATTCGGTTCTGGACACATATATTGTATCTAGGATATCCTGTAACCCATCCAACATGTAAAGGACTGCTTGCCATCTGGGGGAAGGGGTGGAGGGAGGGAGGGGAAAAATCGGAACAGAAGTGAATGCAAAGGATAATGCTGTAAAAAATTACCCTGGCATGCGTTCTATCCATAAAAAGTTATTTAAAAAAAACTGTTGGGGGAACTAGAAAATAATAGACTACAAACTAGGGATAGACCAACATCTCATACCCTATACTAAAATAAGATCAAGATGGATGTATAATTTAAACATAAAGGGTGCCACCATAAACTAGAAAAGCAAGTTTTAGTCTACCTGTAAGAAGAATTCATGACTGGACAAGAGATAGAGAACATTATGAAATCGAAAAAAAAAATAATTACATTAAAATAAAAAACTTTCATAAAAACAAAACCAAAACCCAAAATTATAGAAACAATCTATATATCAAATGGCTCTGATAAAAATCTCTTCAAATTTATAGAAACACTCAATTTAATAAGGATGCAAGTTATTCCTCAAAAGATAATTTGTCAAAGGCTATTAAAAGAGTTTTCAGAGGAAAAGAGTCAAAACTATCTACAGAAATATGGAGAAGTACTCCAAATCACTTTTGATTAGAGACATGAAAATTAAAACAACTCTCAGATACTTTCTCACAGTTATCAAATTGACTAATCTGACAAAAAAAGAAAGTGACAATTATTTCGGAGGATGTGGGAAAGTTGGAATACAAATGCACTGTTGGTGGAGTTGCTAATTAAGCCAACTATTCTGGACAGCAATTTGGAACTATGCTGAAAGATCTATAAAACTGTGTACTTTTTGATCCAGCAATACGACTAATAGGTCTGTATCCCAAAAAAATCATAAAAAAGGGAAAAGCATCTACATGTAAATATATATATATATATATATATATATATATATATATATACACACACATATATACATATATGTATATATATATACATATACATACACATATATTACAATAGTCCTTTTTGGGGGCAATTATTTGAAAATTGAAGGAATGCCCAAAAGTGGGGATCACTGAATAAGTTATGGTATTTGAATGTAATGGAATACCATTATACAATAAGAAAATATGGATAGGCAGATTTCAGAAAAAATAAAAAAAAAAAACCTGGAAAGATCTGGATGAATTGATGTAAAGTGAAATAAGCAGAACCAGGAAAATTTTGTACAAAATATCACCAATATTGTGTGATGATAAACTATGATAGACTCAGATCTCAGGAATACAATGATCCGACATTCATATAAATGATAAACTTTGAATACAGATAGAAGATATTTTTTACTTACTTCATTCTTTGTTGTTTTTTTCTTTTGATTTATTTCTTTCACAACTATGACTAATGTGGGAATATGTTTTAAATTGTTTAATAATTTTTTTATTTTTAAAATGCATGCAAAGATAATTTTCAACATCCACCCTTACAAAACCTTGTGTTCCAAATTTTTCTCCCTTCCTTCTTCCAAACACCTTCTGTTAGACAGCAAAAAATCCGATATAGGTTAAGCATGTACAATTCTAGAAATATGTTTTACATGATAGCATATTTTACACACTATATAGCCCATATCAAATTGCTTACTATTTTAGGGAGGGGAGGGAAGATGAAGAGAGAGAGAAAAAAAATTCAAACTCGAAATCTTATAAAAATGAATATGAAAAAATGTTTTGACATTCAATTTTGAGAAGAAAAAATAGTGTTAAAAAAAGCAACTTTGAAGGTTTTATTTTCAAGCCTAAATACAACAGTATTTGCAATAATTTGAGAATGTTTTAAAAGTTTTTTTTTACATCATATTCAGTTATAATCAGATTTGCAATAAATTGAGAATGTTTTAAAAGTTTTTTTTACATCATATTCAGTTATAATCAGATTCAGCTTTTATCTGTCCCACATTTAAAATATAGCAAGAGGATACCCTCATCTCTATTTCTTCATTATTCATTTTTCAGAGAAAAGAAAGAAAAAAGAAAAAGGAAAGAGGAAGACAGGAAGGAAGGAAGGAAAGAAGAAAGGAAGGAAGAGCAAAAAGGAAAGAGGTGGGGAGAAAGAAAGAAGAAAAAAGAAAAAGAGAGAGAGAGAAAGAAAGGAAGGAAGGAAAAGAAAGAAAAGAAAAAATTAATCTGTGCATGAAGCAAATGGTTTTCAGTTTGTAGGTGAATAGAATATTTTATCATGGGTTCTTTGAATTTGTGGTTACTCATTGTGATGATAATTACTAATGTTTTAAGAATTTATTTTCTTTATAATATTGCTATTGCTATATAGATTGCTTTTTGATTCTGCTAACTTCACTTTATATTAGTTCATATAAGTGAACCAGGTTTTTTTCTGAAACCATCCTATTCATCATTTTGCACAGCACATGTATTCCATTATATTTATATATCATAACTTTTTCAGTTGTTCCCTAATTGGCACCTCCTCAATTTTCATTTATTTGCTATCACACACACAGAGTTATCAATATTTTTGTACATATGAATGAGTCCCTTTCTTCTTTCTTTTTTTCTCTAGACAGTATAAATATAAGAGCAGGATAAAGTATAAGACCATGCTTGTACTTGTCCTTAAAATGAATCTGTCTTCTTTGCCAAAAGGAAGCCTACATCAAATTCTTTATTTTCCATAGTTTTACATTATTATAGATATGAATCTCAGAATTACTATAATTAAATTGATAATGATGGTTGCCAAACCACAATCTCTTTTTAGGTAGCATCTTTGACTGATGGTTTGGGGAATTTGGGAGAATATGCATTTGCTTGAAGGTTTTAAACCATTTTTCTTTTCTTCTCACTCAAGTTGTATTTATTATCTTATTTTTCCCCTTCTCCCCCCATATCTCCCTTGAAAAACAAAATTTTAAATATTTTCTTTTCAATCTCCCTTTCCTTTATTACTTCCTCTTTTTTCTTATTCAACTCCAATAAATCTTTTTTTAAAAAAAAATTTAACATGTCACTTTTCATCTGAACACTGAAAATAGACTGAAATTGGGCCCGAGTAGTAGTTGGGATAAATTCAATTTGTAGTTTAGCCTACAGTTCTAGTACTGATCTTGTATTTTTCTCCTCTTTTCCAGATGATTAGTATTACTTGTGAATATATCATGGTCTTCTTTATATTTTTCCTCTATCTTTTGATCTGTTTGCATGAATTGCTGCAACATCTCTTAAAGTGACAATTTAGCCTCCCTTCCATTCATATTGGTTTCTTAATAATATGTTTTTCCAGTATAATTCTTTTACTCATCACAGAAAAAATGCTCATTATAGAGCAATTTTAACTATCTCTATTTTAAAATTGAGAAGACTCATATTTTACTCTTCAGAGCATACTTACTTAAAATCATAATAAGTACTTCCATTTGCTTGTGTAAAGTTTTTTGCATTGGTAATAAGCAAAATAATTATACTTAAAAATGTTTTTTTTAAAAGGTGATCATACATAATATATTTTAGTTAGTTAAACCTGTCCCCAAGAAAATGATTATTTATGGAATGAGGTATATGTCAGATGAATTATATATCCATATATATCGATTTTCAAAGGAAAACTCTGTGGATGCCACATGCAAAACTTGCCAGCAGATCAAAATATTTATATTCTTTTTTCATATGAAAAAAGGAATAGAATTATATGTTTTTGATCAAATAAAATCTCATAATGGAAGCATATAATTTTAAACTTTCCTTGGCATAACTATAAAGGAAAAAATATTACTGAGGCCCTTGAAACAAATGAGAAAAATACCATGCTTCAGCTGCTTAGCTCAAAGTCTGAGTTGAACAAATATAAATATTAGCTATTGTAATTAATTAGCCAAATATTGTTACAAGGTGAAAATCTTATAGAATATTCATTTTGTCAGATTGTCAAGAATCAACAGTCTTTAATCCATATCATTTGATAAGAGGATATTTATAATAACTTAAAATATTGTTCCCATTTCTAAGATTTCCAAAGTAACACAATGAACTTCACTCAATTTTTGTCAATTATTGATGTATTAAAATATAAACCTTATGAAATAAGAATTGATTCCAAAGCACCATGGGGATTTTAAAATATATACAAAACTCTATTTGGAATGATGTAAGTTAACCTGAAAACATATCATTTTGCATACTCAGAAATGATTCCTAATTTAAAAAAAAAAATTAAAATGTGTGTGTTTCCTGGAAACTTAGCTAACCTGGCTCCAAAGGAGCTGCAGCCTGTATATCCATAGTAGACGTATCACCAGGTTCTGTGATGGTAGTTCTCTTCAGGGCCTTCCTTCTTGACTTTTCCCCCCTTTAAGCAGTGTTGGAAATGGGTCTGGAAAAGCACAGGAAAGCTAAATCAAATTTTCCTTAGGGGGGTTTTTTCATGCTTTGTTAGTAACTTTGCATCATAAAGATGCACTATGAGATTAAATATTCATTTCCACTAATAACTTTTTCCATATTAAAATAATTTTATCCTCAAAAATTACTAAAATGACACTGTATTAAATTGAATTATAACATATTTGAAAATATGCTGGTGATTGTGAAATTAGAAGCACGGCTAATACTCCATGCATTATACTCATATGCTTTTCAAGATATCGTTACCTAATTGAGGATGATGTGTATATACATGAGTGTGCATATAGACACAAAGAAAAATGTCTTATTTCTATAACAAGAATATCTGAGAATATTGGAAAATATAAACAAAATGCTCTTAATGAAAACAAGCAGGATAACATGTAAATAACAGAGGATACTAATGTAGCACATAATTACGGTAAACAATTTTAATTATCCCTATATTTTCTGCCACTTGAAACCATCTAGAAATGCATATGGAAATAGTATATATTGAAATCCTACCTTATAGGGGAAGAAAAGCATAAGACTTATCTTGTGGCACTTTTCTATTTTATTATAGGTTTAGTATGTACATTAATTTTGATAAATAGTGTTGACTAAGTTGAGGCTATTTGTAATTATAATAATTTTCTCTTGTTAAATTTTGAAGGGCAATTTTTAATCACTCAAATTGCGCTATGTAGGACATAAAATTTTTATAAAAGTGTTAGTTTAATTTTGTAATTCATATGTTTTAATTTGAAAGTTTATTCTTCATTCAGATTATTTGAAATCATTATTATTTCAAGCTCATCATTATCTGATAATATTTTTCTGCTCAACTCTGAAGACTATTCAGGTAAATAATTTAAAAATAGATTCCTATGCAAAATGATATAGAAAAGAGATTTATTTATATGCACACACAAAATTTAACATCATCTTATTAATATGTCATTTATATAAACATACAAAGAATTTGAATTTTCCTAGTTCTGTTTTACAAATTTGGCTTTTGTTTTCCACAAATTTTGATACTAAAAACTAATACAAAATTCAGAAAATAAAGTAAGATTTACTTCAATGAAAAATAATGTTCAAGAAAACGGTATTGTGCAGATAAGATTAAAAATCGCAACCAAATAATGCTAATTGCTTAAAAACAAAATGTCAAATAAAGTAATTTATCTTAAATTCCAATAAATCAGTAACAAAAATATACTAAACATTTAATAAATTAATGACAAAAATATAGTAAAAGCTAACTGATCATTATGTCTGTGAAAATGGAGAAATAATTTCCATCAAAAATAACCTAAACAGTTTAGGAAACCAAAAAGGCTTTATACATTTTCCAACTATTTACAGAGTAAACATGTAGTTCCATACTACATAATAAGATTTTGGACTTTTTTTTTCCTCCCTGAAAATAGTTCATGAGAATATATTCTCTATTTCCAAGTAGAAATGATTTTGATATTTTAATAACAAAATAATCAACAAGCATTTATTATATATTTGCTATTTTCCAGGCATTATGCTAAATGAAGAGAGAAAGAAGAAAATACAGTTTTGACTTTTAAATTGCTCATCGTTTACTAACAAGAGATAATCTGTAAGTAACTATGCAAGATGATATAGCCAGAATAAACTGAAAATCATTTTAGAAAGAAAGCACTAAAATTAAAGAACTTAATAGAAATCAAGAAAGTCAAGAGGCAAAAATGGGGAAGAAGCTAATTTCAGGCTACAGGTACAGCTTTTGATAATAATGCAGGATGGAAGAGGGAGTACTTGGTGTGAGCAACATCAATGAGTAAGAACAAAAAGGTAATATGGCACTTTAAGAACAAACTTGGGAACCAGGAGATCATTATATACTTCAACAACAATACCGTGTGAGGATGTATTCTGATGGAAGTGGATTTCTTTGACAAAGAGATCTAACTTAGTTTCAACTGATCAATGATGGACAGAAGCAGCTACTCCCAAAGAAAGAACACTGGGAAGTGAATGTAAACTGTTTGCATTTTTGTTTTTCTTCCCGGGTTATTTCTACCTTCTGAATCCAATTCTCCCTGTGCAACAAGAGAACTGTTTGGTTTCCACGCACATATATTATATCTATACTGTAACATATTTAACATGTATAGGACTGCTTGGGGGAGGGGGTGGAGAGAGGGAGGGGAAAAATCGGAACAGAAGTGAGTGCAAGGGATAATGTTATAAAAAATTCCCTGACATGGATTCTGTCAATAAAAAAGTTATTAAAAAAAAAAAAGAACAAACCTGGAAATAATATACTTGAATATGGAAGTAACAAAGAAATCACTGAAGATTATTGAGTCAAAGGTGTCTTGGTATGACCTGTTCTTTAGGAATATCACTTTAATAGCTGAACAAAATATTAAGAGATATGAGGCAGAATGGCCAACCAGTAGTCTATTGCAATTATCCACCCAGGAGATGATGGGCAACTGAAACAGAAGGCATATAGGAAGACAATCTGAAAAGAAGCATCCAAAAAACTTAAGAGAAAGAAAAGAGATATCAAGAAGAAAATGATCCACAATATCAAAGAATACGAAGAAGTCAAGAAGGATGGGAATATAGAAAAGGACATTAAATTTGGTGATTAAAAGCTAAAAGATTAGTGATTTTGGAAAAGGCAGTTTCAGGTAAATTATGAGACTGGAAGCCAGACTTCAAGCAATCAAAAAGAGAGTGAGAAAAAAAGGAAATTTAAAAAAAAAAGCATTTTGTAGACAGCTTGATAAAAGCCATCAAGTGACAGTATTCATCCAAAATAGTATCCTTAACTTTTAAAGAAAATGAGATAATGATAATACAAAAATTAGAAAACCTGTTGAATTAAAAGTAGTAATATTGGTGTTTTACCAGAAGTTTCTATGACAAAAAGGCATAACAAAGTAAAGGACAATTAACAGAAACAAATATAACTTTCCATTTTAGAAATAGTTTGTTCATAAAAAAATTCCATTTGCTATTTAGTTTTGAATTTTAAAAGGACAGAACTAAAAGAGAAAATAAAAGCATAACTTCTGATTTATCTTGATTTTTAATAAGAGTTTTATAAAAATTGTATCAGTTTGTCTTTTGTTAAAAACATCAGGAATCAAAGTCAAAATGCAAAAGTTGAGAATTGGTGAACACACACACACACACACACACACACACACACACACACACACACTTAAGTAGAACAAGAAAAAAAAAAGAAAGAAAAAAACTTTTATTATCCAGCCATATACTATATGCCAGACACTGTGTCAGGTAGTGAGGATTCAAATATAAAGAAAACATTTATGTCTTGGAGGAAATTACATTTAGTAGAGAGGAAACAAACATGTATAATTAAAATTATATAGAAAATAAAAAAGTTGTGGAACTTCTAGGGGCAGAATTAAGATGGCACAGTAGAAGTAGCACTATATCTACACATATTTCGCTTTAAATAACTTTTTAAAATAACACCTCAAATTGAATCCTGAAGTTGCAGAGTCTACAAAAGTTAGGGACAAGATATCATCCAGTCAAAGACAATTTCAGAAGCCAGAAAGATAGATTTATGATACTGAGGTGGAGAATGGGCTAAAGAATACTTGGTAGCAACTACACACTTACTGATGGGTCAAAGTTCCAGAGTCTATGAGAGTATTTGCAGTTCCAAGGGAACAGAATCTCTGTAAATTTAAAATTACCTTAGCAACTACATTGCAAAAGGAAAATATATCAGTCTCCAAATTAGTAAAAAATGGTCAAATTTATAGTACATTGATATTCTGTGAATTTATATTTTTAAAACAACTTTTTTCAAGTCCTTAAAGATACATATGCTATTTCTGCAGTGACATGAGTCTTATTCTTCAGGCAAAATCTATTAATTGCTGTTTTTGTCTTTCATCCCCAAAGGCCAAATGATGTTCTGATACCCATATTTTTTTGGAGGGGCCTTTTGGTTACAAAGAGAATGAAGTTTGTAAAAATCAGACAATGGATTGGGAAGTAATTCTGCTAATGGAGTATGAAAAGAAGGGAATTTCAGAAATTAATTTTAGAAAAACAGATTAAATAAAATAAAGTCATAGAGATGGTAAAGAACATGGAAGCTCAAATAATTGCATGCAGATTAGTTTGGCAAGTGTTTAGGGAAAAAATTTGTGGTAAGATTATAAAGACAATGTGGAACTAGATAGTGGAGGATATTGAATGTCAATCTAGAGAGGTTGAAGTTACTTAGGAGGCAAATGTTTTCTCTTGTGTCATCTTCCACACAAATTACTTTTAAAATATATATTGTATACATTCTGTATTTACTTTATGTTTTTAATCTCGTTCAAATGTAAACTCCTTAATAGTTTTGATTCTTCTTTTTTCTTTATATTTGCAGGTCTGTTCAGTGCCTTTATTTATATAAGTACTCAACAAATTCTTATGAAGGTTAATTTAAGTGAAGCAATAAAGAGACACAGAAATTTTAACAAAAGAGAGACATAGCCAGATGTATACATGTGAAAAAATATTTTTGCAGTAGAATGAAAGATTCAGTGGAAGAAGAAATATATAATCAAGAGGACTCTAAGATGATTACTGCAATCTTCCCAGAAAGTTGTAATAAGTTTGTATTAGGATGTATATTACGAAGAGAGTGAAGGTAAGCAGATACAATAGATCAGGTGGTCTTAAACTGTTTTCCACTCATGGCCCCTTTTCACTTGAGAAATTTTTATGAGGTATATAGATATATAAAATAGGTATACAAATCAGACATTTGCTGATAAAAATTCATAATTTTATGACTCCCACATTCAGTTTATGACTTTATGGGGTCACAATCCACAGTTTAAGAAGCTTTTCAATATATGTGAATTCAACAAATTTAATTAGCTATTTTATAAAAGAGCTGAGAATGAATCTCAAAATTATAAAAAATGAGACAAGGAGCCAAATGAAAGAATAGAGTCAGGAAGAAGCAAGCTTGTAAGGAAGGATACAAATAAAACCATTGCTTCTATTTTTAACATACATCCATTTGCTTATCTCAATAATCACTGTACATAGTAGTCTTGGATGATTTTTTTTGTTTGCTTGATTTTATTTTTGGTATTTCATAGTTAAGTATTAGAACCATGGAATTTTAGAAAAGGAAAGAGCTTTAAAGATCATAACCCTCACTTAGTTTTTACATTTTACAGTTAATGAAATTAAGCATTGATTAAGTTAATGACTTGTCCTTTATCCAAAATCACAAAAAATAATATTTGAATTGAGCCTAGAACTCCTTTGTTGACATCCATTGCTTGCTTTCTCTCTCCTCCCTCATTATACCACACTGTCACTTAGCATTGGTTTTCAAAATTTCCTGCATATAATTCCAATAGTTGGAATTTTTTAAAATTAGACCTACTATATATTTATGTATACACATACACACACACACATATATATATATATACATTTCAAACACACATACATGTAAAAGATAGAACTACATTCTTTGCCTCCATTGTTCAACACAAATTCTTTTCTCTAGCCAGATTAGTATCCTCACTGCTTATTGTACTCACCATTTTTATCCACATGTCTATTTCTTATACACAATCCCTTCTAGCTCAAGTAATATTCCTCCTCGTATCTACCCAATTCCTTCAAAATACAACCCATGTCACAACGCTATGAAATTTAATTGACAACTTCATCAATACTTATGTACATGTAGTTCTTCAAAAAGTGAACTCTTTCTCCTTGTATTCATATGTTCACAAATATCATATTACTTACAGTTTCAGTGCATAAAAAGCAAGCATGATTTTGAACAAATTTCATATGAGTTGTCTCATGCCAACAATTAGTATTTCATATCTCATAAGTTTAGTGACATTCTCATGAACTTCTTTATTTCACTTCATTTTAATACACACACATATACACACACACACAGAGCATAATGTTTTTATTCTGGATAATAAGGAGGAGCAAATTAATTATATCCTTGGTTAAAAAAAAAAAGGTGTGGGGAAGAGGTAGCAATGTTTACATTGTTCAATTTGTTTCTTAAATATTTATTATTTCTGAATATTCATTATAGATTTTTAAATTTGTTTTATTCCTTCTAAGAGTTGTATTCTTGACAAAGAGCTGTAAATTAAATAGTAGAAAGATATTTTCTATATATAACAAAAAAATGCATTGAAATGTGTTACCAACAAATGATAGCTAATAGGGTGTTTGATTTAAACAATGGATTTAAGTCACTAGTCAGAAAGTTTTAACATTATTAATTTTTCTGTTTCCAACAAAAACACGTTTATATTTAATGAGTGTTAATGTGGAATTTAATATATATCTAGTATAAAATTTTAAAGGCATATATGTACTGCAAAACAGGGGTTTCTTATTATTATAGTTTATAAAATAACTTTCAAATCTCTAAAATAAATATAATTTGCTTATTTTGCTAAATGAGCTTAAATAAAGGCTATAAATTGTTTGGGAGATGAATTATATCTCAATGTTTATCATATTAGAAGATAATTTTATATACTATATTATAAGGGTAATACCCACAATAAGAAAGTTAAATGGAAATATTATTTTTAACCAAAGCAAGAATATGAATTGCACACAGATTTGTTTTTTTCAATAACATAATATGATAATTTAATAAAAATGTCAAATTATATTTCAATCATTATAATAATTAAATTAAATATTTTAAAATAAAAATTATATATTTCATCTATGAAGAAACTGAAAAATACCTAAGTGTGTAATTCATGCAATTTATTCCATTTTCGCCTTTGTCTATAGGGTACTTATTTTCCCTGCTATTAAAATTTTAAAATGATTTCTTAACTTATTAATGATTAATCCCAAAGATGAAATATTACTTTTGTTTCCATAGTACTGATTTCTTTCATATTACATTTCTACTTCACTGTCACAGGTGACTTTAGAATTACATTTTCAGGCATATCTACTGAGACTAATCTGAAACCCATTATCAGATAATTTGACCATTTAGCAATTCCTTTTGCCTCTGTAGAAACATATATTGGCTCACAATGTAGATTTCCCAGGGATTTGAAGAACAACAATATTGTCCCCAATATTCATGATTTTGATTGTCATGACTTCAAGAATTCATTTGATATTATTCACTTTATTTTTACTTTCATGTTGGCAATCATGCACATTTCTAGGCATATGCAATATGGAGAAAAAATGAGAGATGTGATATGCACAAGTTTGTGGAACAGATGACATCATGCTAGGATATATTATTTCAAGCTGGTGTGTCCTTCATGATCTTCGATACCTTTCACTTCTAATGAAAGTCAAAGTGTCAGAAGTGATATTTCTTCAGACAGCAACTAAACTACCAGCAAATTCTCACTTGCTTTTCAGAAGGCAGGAGATAATATATCAATCACTCCTTAATAAGGCACTGGAATGTTAGAGGTACACAAAGTCACTTATATAAGTGTACAATAGAGTTGGGAGCATTTGACAGGCAATTGTTGGTGCTCAAGGGGCAGTACTTGGGGTCCCCATACTTTACAGGGTTTTAATCAAAAGTTTGAATTGGTTTTTTTTCTACTCCACCTAAGACTTGTCCAATCATCACATTGATGCCAACTTAACATTACTTTAGGATAGCATATAATATTTCTAGTTTTATTGTACATATCTGGTACTTATCAGTGACTGCTGCCTAATTCAGTTTATTGGGGCCTAAATGACTTCCCTTAACTTAGTCTCTGGATGTGGTCTCAATTAATTTAGTAGGCAATTTTATTCCTCCTTTTCTATAATCTTTTTATATTCCTCATTATACTTTTAGTTTCTATTTCCCATTTATTGTTACCTTACACTAGGTACCTAAATGCTTAGTATCCTTCTTGGAACCATAATAAGATAAAAGTTCAATACAAATGTATTACAAAAAGATAATTTGTGATGACTTACAAATTGTAGGGGACAAAATGGGTTGACTGAGAACAAAATGATTAGTTGAAAATACTGGGTATATTTAACTTGGAAAAGAGAAGGTTTAGGGGACACATTACACATATCATTAGATATCATTAGATACACAAAAAAAATTATACTAGATATATATTAAATTCCAGATTCACACTCATTAAATCTAAACATGATAGAAGATAGTCTCTTTCCACCAGTCCACAGAACTGGTATTCTGTAATATGTACTGGGAAGGCAAAAATAAAAATCTTACCTTTAACAACATATAAACTAATTAGAGGACATATTTACATGTATGTGATCTACAAAGCATATACAAAGAAACTTTGAGAGACAAGGCACTAGCAGTTTGTAATATTAGGAAATCTCTACATAAAAGGGAATACTTAAGCTCATATGTAAAAGCAACTAATGAATCTAAGAAGTAGATGTGAAGGAAAAGTACATTTAAGGTATTGGGATACCCTGAGTAAAGGTGCAGAAGTGAGAGAAGAATTATATCTAATGAAGAATAAAAAAGACAGTATGGCTGGACAGTATATTTGAAAGAAAGTGATGTCTAACAATACAGTAAACATGGAATGTATATAGGTTTGAGGAACTTTAAATATCAAAACAGTTTATTTATGATCATATGGATAATAGAGACATGTTGCAATTAATTCAATGGAGAAATGATATGGTAGATCTGTAATTTATGAAAATCACTGGGAACTATGTGAAGGAGAACTTGATTGGGGACATTAGAAGTAAAAACCTCTTAGGAAGCTATTGAATAGTCTAGGTAATGAGACACTGAAATTGATGAGACAACTCATGATGGGAAGAGGACACAGATGTAAGATGATGCAAAGGTAGAAACTGCAAGAATTGGCAAATAATTGGTTATATAGGCAATGTGTGAGAAGCAGAGGATGCTATCGAGGATTTGAATCCAAGTTGACAGAAATGGATTCAGTTTTGGATTATTTGAGATAATTGTGAGACAAAGTTTGAAATGTCCAATAGGGAGTTTCTTATTTGATACTGAAATTCAGCACTGAATATATCAGACTTGGTATATATATATATATACATATATATATATACACACACATATATATGTATGTATGTATGTATATATATATATATATATATATATATATATATATATATATATATATATATATATACAAATGAGCCAAGTAGACATGATAACTATGTAAACTTATAAGGTACCAAAGAGATCAAATATACAGAGACTAAAGTATCCAATGCAAAATTTTGGAGATCATCTATAGCTAAGGAACAAAAAATAGATTATGAATCAGGAAAAATAGAAGAAGAAGCTGTCAAATAGGTGGAAGGCAACTGTATTGTAAAAATTCAGAGAACAGTGTGATTAATCATGTCCACAAAAAATCTTCCTGGAAGTTAGATCTAGGTAAAAGTGGAATGGGCTGGACTTTGGATGATAGAAGGCTTCCTTATGACTAGAGGTCTAAAATTGATTGACAACTTGTTAGATACACCAAGCAATCACAACATCAATAATAGTTAATAACATTTTTATAGTGCTTACTATGATCTAGGCTTCACAATTTTATTTCATCCTCATAACAATCCTGGGAAATAAGTGCTATTATTATCACCATTACCGAAACAGAGAATCATTTAGTCTGATTTCCTAAATTAGTAAGTGTTTGAGTCTGGATCTGAACTTGATTCTTCCTAATTCTATACTCTATCCACTATGTCACCCTTTTGAAAGGGATTCTTTTTCAATTACAATTTGAAATTAGCAATGACCTGTCTTTTAGATCCTATGATAACATTTATCACCTATATATTTCAAATAATTAGAGATACTTCTAAAAGTCATTGTTGCAGACACTAATTTTGACATTTTGTTTTGACAGCTTCAGGAGAAGGAATTTTAAAACACTTGAACATTTAGCGTGTCATTTTTGAGGAAATAAGTAATTTGATTTTATCAGCCTAATTTTATAGTTAAATCCTTACAAGCAATGTTTGTCCAAAAGAGATTTTTTTTGAAACAATATCATTTTAGAACTCAAAACAATTTATATCTATGGCCCAAACAGGATAAGATACATAGAAAGTTAAAATAACAAATCCATCACAAAATATACAGTCTGACTATACACTTGAATTGACAAAGAATGCATCAATAATGAGCAGACTTAGTTCAGTGTTCAGCTTAGCTTCAGCATTTAATGTTCATCTAACTTTGTTTCCTTAATAGTACAAAGTCACAATAATATCTTTGTTAATTTAAAACATTTCAAATGTGTATGCCCAAGTGTCCATATTCGTGTGTAGTAAACTATGGTTAAAAAGTCACACATTAAAAATTATAATTATTTTTAGTTCAAAGATTTAGTTATAAACCCAATTAATTACCATGAGATAAATGTTTACATTATTTGTCCATTATTTGTCTTTGAGTATATTGGAAAATCATACCACATTTTCTGTTATTTATTGGTTTAGCAAAACAATCAGTTAAAAGCAATAACAATTAACAACAATAACACAACAGCAATGAAGAGGAAGAGGAGAAAAGGAAGAGTAGGAGGAAGAGAAAGAAGAAGAAATCATGACTAACAGTACACCATCCCAGCTATCTATAGAGAAACATGAAAGTGATCATTGTTTACTGCACTCGAATTATTACAAAACAATTTATGATCACTACAAAAGATACAAAAAAGGAAAGATATAATATGAAATATATTTATGTGACATAATATATTGAAAAAATTTAACATTGATAAAACATTAGAAAACACTTCAAAAACACTCCATGGATCCTCAAATGAAGTCCTTAAGTTTAATGTTTTTCAATCCATGTCTTACATAAAGTTATAATACAGTGTTAATATAAATTTTTTCAAGGGTGTATATATGCATATATATGTATATTATATGTGCCTAAACATATCTATCTATTAATGGATACATAGATAGACTGAAAGATAAATGTGTGTATGTAATTAGATAATAATGTTTCTTTGCAGTTTATTCAAGTGGGCTTCAATATTTGTTTCACAATACTTTAACAGGTTAATAAATATTCATTCCTTGAGCCCCCAGTTTATTTTATTGATAATAAAAGATATTTTTGACATCAATCTACAATGGACAAAAATGTCTCAAAAATAATTAAAAATAGGTTACCACAATAACAAGAAGTCTAGAATCATTAGTAATTTTAATGTCTTGACAAAATATAATTTTTAAATTTAAAATTTAGTTTAAAATAAAACTTGATATTAATAAAATTGGAACTAATGAGTTAACAATCACTAGAAACCAAATGTCCCATTGCAACAATAACTAAGGATAAGAGCAGTAAAAGTGGATAGTGAATTCCATAAGGAATCATAAAAATTATAGAATCTTAAAAGTCAGAAGAGACCTTAGAAATCATTTAGGGCAACTTTTTCCTATAGGAAAAAGACAACTCAATGATGAAATTATAATTGAAATATTTTCAATGAATTTTTCGTTGTTTTAAAAAAAATCTAAGTTAAAATATCAAGAAAATAACTAACATATATGTACATAGACCTGAATGAGTGAAATGTAAATAAATATTTCAATTTTTATATTTGCTATTTTATTTGTATTTTTATTTCAGATGATTCTCTGTAATCTATGTGGGGGGGGCATAGGACAACTAGACGAGTATAATTATCAATGTGCTTTTGCCTGTCGCCATCTTATTTTACAATTTACATTTATATTTGTTCATGTATCAGATGAATAGTCATAATACATCTTGACCAGAATCTTTGGGATCATTTATCTCAGACCCCAGGGTCTCTTAACCTATAAAAAATAGTTTTATTACTGCAAAACTATAGCACTCTCAATTTTATATCTCTCTTTCTTATCCCATTCTGTTGCACATCTAGTTATTCAAGTTCTCAATCCCCAGTTCTTGATGTCTCAGTCTACTTGTTTATATTTGTTAATTTGCTCTCCTTTGGATTTCTTGGCAGATCCTTAGACCTTGAGAATTTTGCATACTATTTAGATCAATAATGGATTTAAATCCCTGAGGCCTGGTTTACTATCAACTAGTATATTTATGCAAATATAGATAGAATTATGAAGCAAAGCACTAAGAATGAGGCTTCTCCAGTGGTGAGAAGCTTAGATATTGGATTATGTAGAAACAAAATCAAAAAGAAGTTACAGGGAATTATGAGAATTTGCACCTTTCATCTTAGGACACAGAATGTAGCTGAGTGCTGAGGAATCAAAGTCTATGGGACATATAATTGGAAGGAGTAGGGAATAGAAAACAAGAAAGAAAGGGGGAGACCCACAGAGCACAGATAGTACATTGGGCTGTCAAACAATCAGAACTCTGATAGGGAATTATGGTGTTCCTAGAACAATGATTTTAGAGTTCTTGGAATCTGTGGGAAGGTTTTAAGTCCATAAGCAATAGGGAATTAAGAGCAAGGGAAATGAGGATAAGGGGAAACAAAAGTAAGGAGTTAAGTGAAACTTACCAAAAATTGATGGCACTTTATGCATTTCAAATATATTGCCTGTCTCAGAACTGTGTAGAAGCCAGAGACTACAGGACCTGAAGAAATAAAAGTAAAAGAAGCAAAAAAGAGAAAATAGAGAGAATGGGAATAATCCTGTCTGCTCTTGTTCTTTCTCAGATTTATCATTTTCTTGTTAAATTTGGATCAAGACCTTTTAGTTTGTGACCAAAAAATTAAAAAAAAAATCTTTCGGAAACTAGTTTTCAGAATGACCTTTGGGACTTTCAGCTTATATGAAATTAATAGAGCCCTTTAGGATCAAAAGTTTCCATAGTGTTTTCATATTACTGTTGAATGGCAAAGTGATTAATTAGATTGGGTTCTAATACATAGTTTCACTTTACAAAAATCATATAAGATAGATTCTACACCCTCTTTAGATAATCAGTGTTCTAACCATTCTTGAAATTAGGAAGTTCTGTTATCTACAAATGATTTTCTGTTATTGAGCATTTAATTCAACTTCCTCTTTTTCTTTCAGTCCTTCATAATGAGAATACATTGACATCTAAACAACTATAATGACTTGACTCAGCACTTAGCATAGTGCCTAATATATAGTAGCAGGTGCTTAATAAATGTTGATTTACTGATTGATTATGTATATCAAATTAATAGTAAACTTTTTCTATGCCAGATAAGTCAAAAAATCAGATGAGAGTCTTTTAGCTTCAAAACTTCAGATCTATATTTTGACCATGTTAAGACATTTTTAGTTTTTTTTTAATGTAGTAAAATATAGTTTGTTATTCAGATAACACTAATGAACCTTAAGTAAATTATTTTCCTCATTAAGGCAATTAATTAAATTCATGAAATTCCCATCTTTGTAAATGTATTAAAATATTTCCAATATATCAGTAAGGAGAAATTCTATTATTCACAGAATAACATATCATATGATCAAATATTAAAGTGACAGGACAAGTAGTTCAAAAAAGAGCTCTCTGTATCCCCCCTTAATATTGATATCAAACTCATTTCTGAAAATTAAAAAGAATACTTTAATAGATTTGTTAAATGTTTCCATTGTATTATTTTTCAGCAAATGGGCAAATAGATTTATCGAAAAGATTAAGTATCTAAATAGTTTCACCATTAGGTCCTCATAGGAAAGTTATGTTACAAAATAATTAAAATCATTACAAAAGGAACAAAAACCAAAAATGCTTTTTAAAATATTTTCTGTGGATATACATGTAGATGATATAGAAATCTATAGCTATCTCTTCTTCTCTCTCTCTCTCTCTCTCTCTCTCTCTCTCTCTCTCTCTCTCTCTCTATCTATCTCTCTATGTCTCTGTCTCTATCTCTCTGTTTTTGTGTCTCTATCTTAGTATGTCTTTTTCTCTATAACACTCTCTCTGTCTCTATTAGTCTTTTTCGCCATCTCTTTCTCCCCAAAATACATACAACCTTTCCATATGATTAAGGAATTTGGGGAGATAGTTCGTTGAATATTCTGTGATGTGATTTTGAATTCTTCTCAATTTGATTTTTAAAGATACTTCTAGGAGATCTATTGTCATACATTTTCAGGCACAGAAACTGTTTATATATAAAGATTAAAGAAGAAAGGATGCATCATACTTAACTCTTTAAATTCCTTATTTTTATTTACTTATTAAAAACTTTTCATTTTCACAATTCAAATCTTGCTCATTTATATTCTCTGTGGTTATGTTATTAGCCTATTATAACAATGGGGGGGGGTAAGACATTTTTACATTTGAACTTTCCTTGTTTCTTCTGCAACAAAATATTTGTCATTTATGCATTCATTTTTTTTTTAAATTAGTTACCTCCTATATGCCTAAAAAAAGATAAAATGATCAAATCAAATCAATCTTGTCCTCAAGTATTAGATAATGTCATTAGGAACAAAAATAAGAAAATACAAAACATATAAAAATAAATATAAAGTAGTTTTTAAAGAAAAAATTATAATTTGGAGTTTATAGCAGATGATAATAATGTATATGGTAGACATTAAAGAAAGCTAGAGACTGTATAAGGGGCAGATAAAAAGGGAATCTATCTAGGCCTATATATGTCTATCCAAAAGCATAGAATTGGAAGACAGGAAAAATAATAAATAGACCAATTGGCAAATAGCCAATTTGGCTAAAACCAGAGTGGAAAAAACTGATGCTAAATAAGACTGAATAAGTTATCTAGAGTCAAATGTTGAAGGACATTAAATATCTAATGTAAAGGGCAGGAACTCTGTATGATTGATTGAATCCTACAACAAGGTGTTAACTCAGTAGAATAGATAAAACAATGGTTATCTATTTTTTAGCATGTGAGTTCTCTAGTTTAGTATGATTGATTTAATCCTAAAACAAGGTGTTAACTCAGTAGAATTAGATAATGATTCTCTAGTACATAGTATAGTTGTACAAGATGACACCTATTCTACAAGAGTGATATTTAGGATAATGTACTTATAATAGATCTAAGATCTTATAATAGAACTCATAATAATAACTTATAACAGAGCTAAGAGATCTGGGAGGGGTGCCAACTTCAAGATAGAGACCATCCTGGTGGCTCTCCTGCCTCCTGCACTAAAACCAATTCCAGAGGGCCTCCAGAAAGCTAGCCCACGCCTCAGGTGAAGGACATAATAAAGACTTTGGATTTTATCCTTGACTATTTTCATGGTGATTACTCTGCTAAAATGAAGGCTGGTCCCAAGACCTCCAGAAAGCGACTAGAACCTTATAATCCAATAAAAGAGTTTATATTTTGTCCTACAGAAAACTGGGGACTTCTAGTGGTTACTAAGTAGTGTAGGGACATTATAAGTCTTATGTATATTTGAAGTTTTAGTTAAAAGGAGGAAACACAAAAAACAAAGGATTTCACTTCTCAAATTAGTTTAATGTGAATTTCCCTATAAACCTGCTTGTCAATCTCTATACTGCTCCAGAGAAAATTAGTTTACGTCCCATTCTCTATAATACATACCTGATGAATTTCTTGTTTTGTAATTTTACTTGCACTATTCATGTCTCACTTTAACACTACCAAAAATAAAAATTAAGAATAAACAACCCTACAAGGTATATTTTAAGCCCAGACTTTACTAATATACTTTCTTTGACAATCGTAGTTCAGAATAAGTTCTGATCTTAGAGTTATCTATAAGTTTTATTTTTGTAAGGAATATTATCACAGGTTGCTATATATGGGTATTTTTGTCTTAATAACTACATAATGAAACCCAGAAGAAAGTGAGAATGGAATATATCTCTGGGTAGCCCCCATAAAGCTTAGCACATTGCCAGTCTATACAAATACAAACCCCTCTATTGTGTTAACTTTCCTTTGAGGACTTCAAGCAATGTGGTAGACCAAATCAAGGATGCTTAGAGCATGAAATAATTTTTTGCCATAGTCTTCTTCCTTAGCATAAGAAAAAAACCACTTTAATCATTTTTTATTTCCTGGGTCATGTGTTTTAAAATACAAATAAAAGCTTTGCTCTTAATTTAAGGCAATTTTAAATTTTATTAGCATTATTTAAATTATATAACTGATCTAAAATGATTTTCAAATTGTTATTTAAAATAACATTAAATTCAATGGCATCTTTTTGCTGTACTGAAAAAGCTAAATAATTCATAAATATTTTATGAGTGCAGTGATAACAATGGGGATGAAGTCACAAAAAAATCTTAATTACAGGAAAACTCAACTTCCTTGTATGTAACTTTTGTCATTTTAACCTGTGCTTACAGAAGATCTATTATGAAGACCAAACAAAACTTCCTGACATGATGCAGAAGCTAACCTTGACCAACAGTTTTTGAGTAAGGAATTGGGTAGAGGAATGCACTAATCAAGTCTCCTTTTCTTTAATATTTATGTTTCTTGGACTTTGCATAAATGGTAAACTTTCAAGATTTTCTTTTTTTTAGTCAAAATGTTGGTCAGATTGTATATTTCCATGTAAACTATTGATGAAACAAATTTTGCAGCACAGTCATTGAAACTAATACTTAGAATGAATGTATAGGCTTTCTGGTTATATTCAATCCATGCACTTTTCCTTTTAATGAAAATAGTTAACTTTTCATTTTGCTTATTTAACTATTTTATATTGTCTATTAGGAGATTCTTGATATGAAGAAAATATATTTTATTTTGAAATTGTAGGGAGGAGAATGCTGGTGAATGAAGCATTTGCAGAGAAAGGACAAGGAAATGAATAGTGGAGGAAGAGAATGTTAATATCTTCTTAACTCCTTCATTCCTTCTTCTAGTATGTAAAAAAACATTAAAGAATTCAGCTAAAAAGAAAACAGATAGAGGTAAAAATAAATGCACCACAAATTTCCTTTTCATTTATCATGTATGTTTATATAATCCTCATGAGTTTTAAAAAGAAGACAACATGGGAGTTTGGTCTTCACAAAGAAGCTAGATAGGAATAGGGAATTCATATGATAATAAATACATGGAAAATTCATATGTATTGCATTTATATTTATATTAACTGATAATTCTGTTTAGCCCAATTGAGAAAAGTATGTTATATCTCTATGTATTTTAATAGGATATTAAAGAAAATACAAGTGTTACCAAGTGAAATAACATGAAAATTGAATAGATAATTTTGCTTTAATTTCTCCTCAGTAAAGTGGAATCTATGTCTATCTTGTTCATTGAGGATTTAGCTAGCCTTTCTGGAAGAACTTATCTTAATTAAGAATAATAGGCAGAGTTTCCAGTAATTCATATATAACTTGATTTAAAAATTTAGTTGTTGGCTGAGGAACAGGTTTTAAAAAATAGGTGAGTCATCATAATTATGGAATTTCATCATAGAAACCTTACTCCCATTTTCTTAGAATGTCGTTATAAATTCAAAAGAAATGCTACCAAACAGAATCATAAAGGTGATTTCATAAATCATTCATTTTATTAGTGAACAAATTCAAGGTCAGAGAAGTAAAATGATTTATTCTAAGTCACACATTTAATTAGTGGTAGAGAGTAGTCTCCATACTGCTACTTCATTGTTACTTTTTCAAAATCAGAATGCCATCAATATGCACTCTTAATGATTTATTATCAATCCCCATTAAAATTATTAGACAAATAAAATATGCTATGAGATTTTGAAAGTTATTTAATTAGACACTTGGGGATAATTATTCACCAAATTAAGAATAAAATATCCCAAAAATAAAGGATATAGGAAAGACTATCAGGAATCTTTAATCCTTGATTGAGCCTGAACTTCATAAGAAAAAAAAAAATATATATATATATATATTCTAAAATCTTGATAATTCTCTTCTTAGTGAGATATCTGCTTAAATTTAGTAAGATTTCTTGAATTATGCAGCATTTTAAAATTACATTTATCTCAAAAAGGAAGAAAGTTTCTTACTATGTATTAAATATTTTTGCAGGTCAAACATTTTATCAAAGTTTAGTATTTCTTTTAAAATGACATTCATGTGTTACAGATAGGTTAGAATATTCATTACAAATTATACTATAAATGTTCATTCAATTCAACAGAACTACTATGCTTACAATGTACTGTGCAAATTAACGATGTCACATTATAAATCTGACAGGAGCTTGACTTTTTTCCTTTTCTTTCTTTTTCTTTTCTTTTCTTTTTTTTAAAGAAAAAGGACATGATTATTCACTCATTAAATCTTTCTTTTACAAGCCTAATTGCTTTCTAATTGAAGGTTTAAATTAATCTGCTTTTAAAATTTATATATAAATGGATGGCATGTAGAGTTTGTCAATATGTGTGTATGCCAAATTTTATTTTCAATAATTTAGTTTCTGGAAGTTGTGTAAATTACATTTGCTAAATATAATGTATTCAAATTGATAGTAACAATGATATTTATTTGCTATTAACAATGTTCAAAACAATCAAAATGGTGCCTACAGTTCTAATTAGTGGCTAATATTATAGATCCACAACAAAAGAAATGAGTTGTATTTCTGTTTTATGAAAGGCTATATGGCATTTTTGAATTTTTTTCTGTCAAATCACTTTTAGATTGAAATTTTTGGGGAAATGTTGATTCAAAGTGCAATTTTTGAAGAATAATAGTAAGATTTTGAAGATAGAAATTTGTAGTAGAAGTATCAGCTTATCACTAACTAGCTTCTGAATTGATTTTAGTCAAATCACTTCAACACTCTGGACATTTTCTCCTAAACTAAAAAGGAGGAACAGATTAGATCTATAAAATATGACTTACTTCTTGCTTCTAATAATATATGAGTATTATTATATGTCCCCATGATAGCACATTTTTCTATGTTCCCACTCTAGTACTAAATATTTTATTGAAAAGTAATTATATGGGGTTAGTACTGAAAGGAAACATAATAGTTACCAAATCTCAGTTCCCATCAATATAAATACAGTTACTGCATTCCCAACAAAGTTCTATTCAGTCTCTATGTAAATACAAAGGTAGTCAAACTTATAATCAGGGGAAATTAAAATTAGTCCATTAGTTGTTTATGATTTACAAATTACAATTTCAGATTATTGCCAACATGTTACATTGACATGTAAAATTTAAAACATATAAAACATTTTTTATTCAGTAAAGAATTTTCAAACCATTATCCAAAACATGTTAATTCAAAGCATGGATTCACATGACAAATGCAACTGGTCAAAAATTCCTTCCTCCTCCACAAATCTGAGAAGTAAACTATCCTATATTCTTTGAATTTATTTATAAACTCATTCTTTATGCTTAGATCATGAACCCATTTTGACCTTATCTTGGTATATGGTGTTAAGTGTGGGTCAATGCCTAGTTTCTACCATACTAATTTCCTTTTCCCAGCAGTTTTTGTCAAATAGTGAATTCTTATCACAAAACCTGGGGTTTATTGGCATAGAGTTGGGAAAAGTAACTTCTAATTGTTGCTCTAATTACCTTTTTCTTAGTGGAAAGTTCTCCCTTTTCATTTTTAAGACTAACAATTTGATTTTCCTTTTTTCTTTTTTAAATCAAATTTACCAAGGGTTTATCTATTTTGTTGTTTTATTTTTTTCATAAAATGAACTATTAGTTTTATTTATTTATCTCCAATAGTTATTTTTTTGGTTTCAATTTTATTGATCTCCCCTTTTATTTATAGAATTTCAAGTTTAGTATTTGATTGGCAGTTTTTAATTTGCTCTTTTCCTAGCTTTTTTAGTTGCAAGCCCAATTCGTTGACTTTCTCTTTCTCTATTTTATGCAAGTAAGCCTCTAGAGATATAAAATTTCCCCTTATTACCACTTTGGCTGCATTCCACACATTTTGATATGTTGTATCATTATTGTCTTTCTCTTGGATGAAATTATTAATTATGTCTAAGATTTACTGTGTCACCCATTCATTCTTTAGGATGAGATTATGTAGTTTCCAATTACTTTTTGGCTTTTTGTTGAATGTAGTTTTTATTGAATCCTGATCTGAAAAGAATGCATTTACTATTTCTCCCTTTCTGCATTTGATTTTGGGGTCCTTATGTCCTAATATATGGTCAATTTTTTTATAGGTTCCATGAACTGATGAGCGAAAGTGCACTCCTTTCTGTTTCCATTCAGTTTTCTCCAAAGATCTATCATACCTAACTTTTCTAATATTATATTTACCTCTTTAACTTCTTTCTTATTTGTTTTGTGGTTTGATTTATCTAGTTCTGAGAGTGCAAGTCTGAGATCTCCCACTATTATAGTTTTGCAGTCTATTTCTTCTTGTGGCTCTCTTAACGTCTCCTGTAGGAATTTAGATGCTATATGGTGCATATGTGTTTAGTATTGACATAGCTTCATTTTCTATGGTACCCTTTAGCAAGATATAGTTTCCTTCCTTATTTCTTTTAATTAGATCAATTTTTGCCTTTGCTTGATCTGAGATCAGGCTGGCTACCCTTGCTTTTTTACTTCACCTGAAGTATAATAGATTCAGCTCCAGTCTTTTAATTTTACTCAACAGTTATCACCCTGATATAAATGTGTTTCCTGTAGGATTCTGGCTTTTAATATAGTGTACTATCTGCTTATGCTTTATAGGAGAGTTCACCCCACATTTATGGTTGAAACAACTAATTCTGGATTTCCTAGCATCTTATTATCCCTAGATTATACTTTTCTCTTTCCTTTCCCCCTCATCCCCCTCTCCAGTATTTAACTTATGGGCACCACACACCTCAAGCGTGCCTCTACCTTTAGAATCCTTTCCCCCTGATAGTCCCTTCCCCTTTCTTATTGTCTCTACTATTTCTGCATTCCTTTCTATTTAGCCTATCCTTTCCCTTTTTAGTTTTCCCTCCCATTTTTTAATGAGGGGAGAGAAGTTTCTCTGTAAACCAAATATGTCTAATATTTTCTCTCGGAGCCAAATTTGATGAGAGTAAGATACACACAATATTCATCCCTCTCCCTTCTTACCCTCAGATACAACATGAAACATGCTTTTCCTCTTCATGAGATATAATAATTGCCCTCTTTTTATCTCCACTTTTCTCTTTTTCTGGTACAACCCCCTCTCCACCTCTAGTTCTTTTTAAATATAATAACAATAAAATCAAATTATACATGCACTCTCTTTGTATGCACACAACAGAAATACAGTTCTCAAGAGTTCTTTTTACCTTTTTATGCTTCTCTTGAGTCCTATATTAGGAGGAAACAATTTTTGTTTAGCTCTGGTTTTTTCATCAGAAATAAATGGAATTCACCTGTTTCATTTAAGGCCCATCTTCTTTCCTGGAAGAAAATGCTCAGGTTAGCTGGATAGTTTATTCTTGGCTGCATTCCAAGTTCCCTTGGGTTTCAGAATATCAGATTCTAGGCCTTCCGTCCTTTAATGTGGAAGTTGCTAGATCTTGAGTAATCCTTATTGTGGTTCCACTATATTTGAATTGCTTTTTTGTGGCTTCTTATAGTTTTAATCTGGTCCCATAGTTTTGGAATTTAGCCACAATATTCCTTGTAGTTTAAATTTTGGGGTCACTTCCCATAGGTGTTTGATGAATTCTTTCAATGGCTATTTTACCTTCTGATTCTATGACATCTGGGCAGTTCTCTTTGATGATTTTCTGAAAAATAGTGTCTAGGCTCTTTTCTATCAACATTTTCAGGGAGTCCAATAATCCTTAGATTGTCTCTCCTAGAAATATTTTCCAGGTTAGTTGTTTTCTCAATTAGGTATTTTCCCTTTTTTTTTTTTTTTTTTTGGTTTTGCTTGAGTGATTCTTGATTGTCTCCTCCAGTCATTCATTTCTATTTGTTCAATACTGATTTTTAATGAAGTATTTTCTTCATTTTCTTTTTCTACTTTTTTTTGTAATTGTTCAATTGAGTTTGTTTTGTTCTATGGAATTTTTTTTCCAATTCACAATTTGTTTAAAGTAGTTATTTTAGGACATATGGCCAAGATGGCAGAGAGAACATATGCATCTATCTAAGGCTCTTTCTTGCCCTCAGAATACTTTTTTCATGATATGGCCTTAGAATTAGTGCTTGACTGAATAAATCCACGAATACATTTCCAACAGAAGATAGCCTTGAAATTCCCCAGAAAGGGTCTGTTTTTACTTGGAGATGTCCAAGTCCTGGATGTCCTGGAGATGGGGACAATTAGACCAGGCACAGACTGCAGGTAGGCAGGCAGGCAACGAGAGCACAGAAGGTAGATCACACTGAGCAGAGTGGAGGGGAGTGGGGTGTAGACTCATCCATCGAAAAATTTGCCAGGAGAAATTTACCCAGTGTGAGCTTCTTTGCCCTGGAAGCATACCAGTAGATCAGCAGAGAAGCTATAAACACAGGGGGTAAAGACTTCAATCGTAAAACACTGGGGTCTCTTGCAACCTAATCACACCCACCCAATACCCAGAGTGACTCACCATACTCTCAAGAGTCTCAGAGAGAGGCCACTGAACAGACAGTGCAGCCATTGCTGTTCTACTGCTGCTTCATTGCTACCTGTAGACTGTGGAAAAAGCTTGGTAATGCTATACTGCCCCAAAAGCAGGCAACATTTGCTTTTTTTGTTTGTTTGTTTTCTTTGGTTCTTTTTTGTCAAAATGAGCAAAAAATTAAAGCATGCTCTAATTATTGATAGCTATTGGATGGAGATATGGATAGAGAGCAGACTTCAAACCCTGAGGAGACTAAAAACAGATTGTCTCCAAATGAATCCCCAAAGGGGGATATGACTCTAATAGAAGAAATTAAAAAGGCTCTTTCAAGAGAGCTAGAAGAAAAATGGGGAAAGGAAAGGAAAGCTTGGCAAGAGGCTTTGGATAAGTCATCCCACTCATTTAAAGATATAGTTGATAAAGAAATCAAATACTGGAAAAACAGAATTAGTGAATTGGAAAAGGTAAACAATTCCAAGGAAAACTAGAATTAGTGAATTGGAAAAAGAAAATAGCTTTCCAAAAAATAAAATTGGTGAAATGGAAAAAAACCTCCATAGAACAAAACAACTCACTTAAAAACTCAAATGGACAGAAAGAAATTTAAAAAGTAAATGAAGAAAATAATTCATTAAAACTCAGAATTAAACAAATGGAAATTCTGGAATTATGCCCAAAAAGTTATCAAATTGTGCATACCCTTTGATCCAGCAGTGTTTCTATTGGGCTTATATCCCAAAGAAATACTAAAGAAGGGAAAGGGACCTGTATGTGCCAAAATGTTTGTAGCAGCCCTATTTGTAGTGGCTAGAAACTGGAAAATGAATGGATGCCCATCAATTGGAGAATGGCTGGGTAAATTGTGGTATATGAATGTTATGGAATATTATTGTTCTGTAAGAAATGACCAGCAGGATGAATACAGAGAGGACTGGCGAGACTTACATGAACTGATGCTAAGTGAAATGAGCAGAACCAGGAGATCATTATACACTTCGACAATGATATTGTATGAGGACATATTTTGATGGAAGTGGATTTCTTTGACAAAGAGACCTAACTGAGTGTCAATTGATAAATGACGGACAGAAGCAGCTACACCCAAAGAAAGAACACTGGGAAACGAATGTGAACTATCTGCATTTTTGTTTTTCTTCCCGGGTTATTTATACCTTCTGAATCCAATTCTCCCTGTGCAACAAGAGAACTGTTCGGTTCTGCAAACATATATTGTATCTAGGATATACTGCAACATATCCAACATATATATGACTGCTTGCCATCTAGGGGAGGGAGTGGAGGGAGGGAGGGGAAAAATCGGAACAGAAACGAGTGCAAGGGATAATGTTGTAAAAAAAATTACCCTGGCATGGATTCTGTCAATATAAAGTAATTATTAAATAAAAATTTAAAAAAAATGGAAATGAATGACTTGAGGAGACACCCAGAATCAGTCAAGCAACTGTCCCCTTCCCCCAAAAAAAACCCCAAAACAATGGAAAAAATGTTAAATACCTATTTGGGAAAACAACAGACCTGGAAAATACATCTAGAAGAGATAATCTGACAATTATTGGACTTCCTGAAAATTATGATGAAAAAAAGAGCCCAGACATTATTTTCCAGGAAATCATCAAAGAGAACAGCCCAGATGTTATAGAAACAGAGGGTAAAATAAACATTGAAATAATTCATTAATCATCTATTGAAAGAGACCCCAAAATATTGTGGCTAAATTCCAGGACTATCAGACCAAAGAAAAAATACAACAAGCACTTAGAAAAAAACAATTCAAATATAGAGGAGCTACAATAAGGATTATTTAGGATATAGAAGCATCCACATTAAAGGATCGAAGAGGCTAGAATCTGATATTTTGAAAGGCTAAGGAACATGGTATACAGCCAAGAATAACTTACCCAGCCAAAATGAGCATTTTTTTCCCGGAAGAAGATGGACATTCAATGAAATAGGTGAATTTCATCTATTTCTGATGAAAAAACAAAACAAAACAAAACAAAAAAACAGAACAAAAACAAAAAGTTTGATTTCAAAATATAGGACTCAAGAGAAACATAAAAAGGTAAAAAGAAATCTTGGGAACTATATTTCTGTTATAAATATGTAGAGAGAACACATGTATAATTTGATTTTACAGTTATAATATAAAAACGAAACTAGAGGTGGAAAGAAAATAATACCAGTAAAAGGGTAAAGTGAGGATACTACATCTCATGAATGGGCAAAAGAAACTTATTATATATGAGGGAAAGAAGAGACTGGGATGAACACAGTGTTTATCTTACTCTTCTCGGAATTGGCTTAAAGAGAAAATATGAGAAACTTCTTCCACCTCATTGAAAAGTGGGAGGGGAAAGTGAAAAGGGAAGGAGTAAGCTAAGTGGAAGGGAAAACAGAAATTGTGAGGAATAGGGGTAAGAAAAGGGGAGAAACTCTAAGGGGAGGGGAGCGATCCTAAAAAGGGAGGGATGTGAAAGGCAAGTAGTGCTCACAAGTTTAATACTGGGGAGGGGGGTATGGAGGAAGGAAAAGAGAAAAGCATATGGAGGGGTTAACAAGATGGCAATAAATACAGAATTAGTAATTTTAACCATAAATGTGAATGGGGTAAATTCTCCCATAAAGCAGAAGCAGATAGCAGACTGGATTAAAAGCCAGAATCCTACAATATATTATTTACGGGAACCACACTTAAAGTAGGGCAAAACAAACTGAGTAAAGGTAAAAGGCTGAAGCAGAATCCACTAAGCTTCAGATGAAGACAAAAAAGCAGGGATAGCCAACCTGATCTCAGATCAAGCAAAAGCAAAAATTGATCTAATTAAAACAGATAAGGACTATATCTCGCTAAAGGGTAGCATATATAATGAAGCAATATCAATAATAAATATATATATTCACCAAGTGGTGTAGCATCTAAATTATTAAAAGAGAAATTAAGAGAGCTGCAAGAAGAAATAGACCACAAAATTATAATAGTGGGAGATCTCAACCTCGCATTCTCAGAATTAAATAAATCAAACCACAAAATAAATAAGAAAGAAGTCAGAGGTAAATAGAATACTACAAAAGTTAGGTAAGACAGATCATTGGAGAAAACTAAATGGAGACAGAAAGGAGTACACTTTCTTTTCCACAGTTCATGGAACCTATACAAAAACTGACCATATATTAAGACATAAAATCTCAAATTCAAATGCAGAAGGGCAGAAATAGTAAATGCATCCTATTCAGATCATGAGGCAATGAAAATTCCATTCAATAAAAAGCCAATGGAAAAATAGACCAAAAAATATTTGGAAACTACAGAATGATTGGGTAAAACACGAAATTATAGGCATAATTAATAATTTGACTCAAGATAATGACAACGATGAGACATCATGCCAAAATGTGTGCGATGCAGCCAAAGTAGTATAATAAGGGCAAATTTTATATCTCGAGAGACCTACTTGCATAAAATAGAGAAAGAGAAGGTCAATGAATTGGGCATGCAACTAAAAAAACTAGAAAAGAAACAAATTAAAAACCTCCAGTCAAACGCTAATCTTGAAATTCTAAAAATAAAAGGAGAGATTAATAAAATTGAAAGTAAATAAACTATTGAATTTATAAATAAAACTGAGTTGGTTTCATGAAAAAATCAACAAAATAGATAAACCATTAGCAAATTTGAATAAAAAAAGGAAAGAGGAAAATCAAATTGTTACTCGAAACAATGAAAAGGGAGAACTAGCCACTAATGAAGAGGAAATTACAGCAATAATTAAAGCCCAACTTTATGCCAATAAATTTGATAACTTAAATGAAATGGAAGAGTACCTTCAAAAACATAGCTTGCCCAGATTAACAGAGGAAGAAGTAAATAGGTTAAACAGTCCCATTTTAGAAAAAGAAATAGAACAAGCTATTAACCAACTCCAACTCCCTAAGAAAAAATCCCCAGGACTAGATGGATTTACATGTGAATTCTACCAAACATTTAAAGATCAAGTAACTCCAATGTTATATAAATTATTTGAAAAAATAGGTATTGAAGCAGTCCTACCAAATTCCTTTTATGACACAAACATGATATTGATACCCAAACCAGGCAGGTTAAAAACAGAGAAAGAAAATTATAGATCAATCTCCTTAATGAATATAGATGCAAAAATCTTAAATAAAATATTAGCAAAAAGATTACAGAAAATCATCCACAGGATAATACACCATGACCAAGTAGAAATTATAACAGGAATGCAGGGTTGGTGCCATATTAGGGGAACTATTAGCATAATTGACTATATCAATAACCAAATTAACAAAAACCATATGATCATCTCAATAGATGCAGAAAAAGCATTTGATAAAATCCAACATCCATTCCTAATAAAAACACTTGAGAGGATAGGAATAAATTGATTTTTCCTTATAATCGTCAGGAGCATGTATTTAAAACCATCAGTAAACATCATATGTAATGGGATAAACTGGAACTATGCCCAATAAGATCAAGAGTGAAACAAGGTTACCCACTATCACCATCATTATTCAATATTTTACTAGAAACGGTAGCTTCAGCAATAAGAGTTGAGAAAGAGATTAAAGGAATTAGAGTAGGTAATGAAGAAACCAAATTATCAGTCTTTGAAGATGATATGATGGTATAATTAGAGAACGGCAGAGAATCTACTAAAAAGCCATTAGAAATAATCCACAACTTAAGCAAAGTTGCAGAATACCAAAAAAAAAAAAAAAAAAAAATCACCTAAATGCTCAGCATTTTTATACATCACCAACAAAATCCAACAGCAAGAAATACAAAGAGAAATTCCATTCAAAATAACTGTCGATAGCATAAAACATGTGGGAATCTATCTGCGAAAGGAAAGATATGAGCAAAATTACAAAACACTTTCCACACAAATAAAGTCAGTTCTAAACAATTGGAAAAACATTAAGTGCTCTTGGATAGGTCTAGCGAATATAATAAAGATGACAATACTATCTAAACTAATCTATTTATTTAGGAATATATCAATCAGACTGCCAAGAAACTATTTTAATGATCTAGAAATAATTACATGAAATATCTACTTAGAAAAACAACAGACCTAGAAAATAGATTAAGGAGAGATAATCTGAGGATTATTGGATTTTCCGAAAATTATGATGAAAAAAAGAGCCTAGATATTATTTTACAGGAAATCATCAGAGAATTGTCCAGAGGTAATAGAACCAGAAAGTAAAATAGGCATTAAAGAATTCATTGAACACTTTCTGAAAAAGACCCTAAAATAAAAACTCCAAGAAATGTTGTGGCCAAATTTCAGAACTATCAGATTAAGGAAAAAATGTTATAAGCAGGCAGAAAAAAAATTCAAATACCGAGGTGCCACAATAAGGATTACCCAACATGTAGGCTGCCTCCACATTAAAGGATCGAAGGGATTGGAATCTGATATTCCGAAAGGCAAAATAACTTGGAATGCAGCCAAAAATAAACTACCCAGCCAAGCTGAGCATTTTCTTCCAGGGAAGAAGATGGACATTTAATGAAGCAGATGCATTCCATTTGTTTCTAAGGAAAAAACAGAACTAAACAAAAAATTTGATCTCCAACCAAAGGCCTCAAGAGAAGCAGAAAAGGTAATAGGAACTCTTGAGAATTGTATTTCTGTTGTGGATATACAAAAAGACTACGTGTATAATTTGATTTTACTGATAAAACCTAAAGAAGGTAAATAGAAATGGAAAAGGGATAGTGTGAGAAAAGGGGGGGAAGGGAGATAAAAAGAGGGAAACTACATCCCACAAAGAGGCAAAGGAAACTTATCATATCCGAGAGAATTTAGAGAGGGGGAGGAACATTGTGTGAATCTTACTCTCATCAGATTTAGCTCAAAAAGAAAATAATTGACATACTTGTTTTACAGAAAATCTTCTTTCACCTCATTAAAAAGGGGGAAAGGAAAAGGGAAAAGAAAAAGAGTAATAAGGGAAAGGTACAAATGCAGTAAGGCAAAAAATAGTAAATGCATCCTTTTCAGACCACAATGCAATGAAAATTAGATTCAATAAAAAGTCAGAGGAAAATCGACCAAAAAATAATAGGAAACTAAATAATCTCATAATAATGAATGATTGGGTGAAATAGCAAATTCTTAACATAATAACTTCAACCAAGAGAATGACAATAATGAGAAATCATACCAAAATATATGGGATGCAGTGAAAGCGGTAATAAGGGGAAATTTCATGTCTCTAGAGGCTTACTTGCATAAAATAGAGAAAGAGAAGGTTAATGAATTGAGCTTGCAACTAAAAGTACTAGAAAAGGAACAAATTAAAAACCCCAGTCAAACACTAAACTTGAAATTCTAAAAATAAAAGGAGAGAAATTCTAAAAATAAAATTGAAAATTAAAAAAAAAAACTATTGAATTAATTAATAAAACTAAGAGTTGTTTCTATGAAAAAACACACAAAAAAGATAAGCCTTTGGTAAAGCTGATTAGAAAAAGGAGAGAGGAAAATCAAATTAGTAGTCTTAAAAATGAAAGGGAGAAGTTTCCACCAATGAAGAGGAAATAAGAGAAATATTAAGGGGTGGAGCCAAGATGGCGGAGCAGGCACACACGACTCTCTAAGCTCCTCTCATTACTCTCATAACCAACTATTTAATCCAGCCTCAAAAATAACTCTTCACTGCTTAAATTCATGAAGATAAGAAGCACTACAACTTACCAGCCGATCCAGAAGCTCGCCAGGAAAGGTTTGTTCTGAGGGGCCAGGAACAGACTAGCACAGGCAGTGAGAAACTAGCGTCCTGAGCAAACCAGGGGCGGGAGTGATCTCTGTGGCTAGAGAAGTTATAGCGACCACTCTGCTATAGGCTAACTGTTCTGCCTTGATTACAAAGCAGTAAACTGGCAGAGAAGTTAAAGCCTAAAACAGAGGGTCCTCTAAAAAACACCAGAACCTAACAAGATCTGGCTGTAACCCCTCAAACCCGGAAGTGACTCAGGTAGACTTTACCGCAGCCCTGCGGCCACATCCTGCAGTTAGGGGCTTTTGTGGGGACAGTTACTAATCTGCATGACAGTGCACATTTACGGTTAAAATAACCAATTCTGTATTTCCTGCCATCCTAATATCCCCAGATATTTTTCTTTTTCTTGCCCTCCTTCCCTTCTTCCCTAGTATTAAACTTATTGGTCCCACTAACGTCACACAGCTCTCCCTCTTTAGTATCCCTCCCTCCTCCCTTTGAATCCCTTCCCCTTCCTTTATTACTCTTTTTCCTTCTCCCTTTTCCTCTCCCACTTTTTAATGAAGTAAGAGAAGAATCTCTGTAAAACAAAATGTAAATCGATTCCTCTTTGAGCCAGCTCTGATGTGAGTAGGATTCACACAATGTTTCTCCCCCTCTCCTTTGCCTCATTGTCACATGTAGTTTCCCTCTTTTTATCTTCCCGTTTCCCTTTTTCTGACATTATCCCCTTTCCATTTCTACTTCCCTTTTTTATGTTATATCGGTAAAATCAAATTATACACATGGTTTTTATGTATGTCCACAACAGAAATACAGTTCTCAAGAGTTCCTTTTACCTTTTTCTACTTCTCTTGATTCCTGTTGTTGACGATCAAATTATTTGTTTAAGTCTGGTTTTTTCCTTAGAAACAGATGGAATTCCTCTATTTCATTAAATGTCCATCTTCTCCGTGGAAAAAAATACTCAGCTTAGCTGGATAGTTTATTCTTGGCTGCATTCCAAGTTCTTTTGCCTTTCGGAATATCTGATTCCAAGCCCTTCGATCCTTTATTGTTGAGGCAGCTAGATCTTGCGTGACCCTTATTGTGGCATCTCGGTATTTGAACTGTTTTTTCCTGGCTGCTTGTAAAATTTTTTCTTTAGTCTGGAAATTCTGAAGTTTGGCCACAATATTCCTCGGAGTCTTTATTTTAGGGTCTTTTCCAGAAGGTGTTCGATGAATTCTTTCAATGCCTATTTTCCCTTCCGATTCTATTACTTCTGGGCAGTTCTCTTTGATGATTTCCTGTAAAATAGTATCTAGGGTCTTTTTTTCATCATAATTTTCTGGTAGTCCGATGATCCTCAGGTTATCTCTCCTAGATCTATTTTCCAGGTCTGTTGTTTTTCCAAGTAAATATTTGACATTTTTTCCAATCTTTCGTTTTTTTGGTTTTGCTTGACTGATTCTTGATGTCTCAATGAATCAGTCATTTCTATTTGTTCAGTTCTAATTTTTAGTGAGTTATTTTATTAGCTTTTTTTTTTTTTTTACTTCTTTTTGTATATGTCCAATTGAGTTGTTTTGCTCTATGGAATTTTTTTTCATTTCACTAATTTTTTTTTTTAGTGAGTCATTTTCTTTTTCCAATTTGCAAACTCTGTTTCCCTGCATTTCTTGGGAGTTTTTTACCTTTTCCAATTCACATTTCAGGAAGTTGTTTTCTTTTTCCACTTTATCAAATTTTTCTTTTAGTGAGTTATGTCTCTTTCCCCATTTCTCTTCTAGCTCTCTTTTAAGGTTTTTAATAGTCTCTTCTAGGAGAGTCTTTTGTATTGGAGACCAACAATTGTCTGGAGACTGTCTGCTATTAGTCTCTTCAGGATTGAAAAGCTGTTCTCTTTCTGTGTAGAAACTATCAATCTTTCTTTTGATTTTTTACTCATTTTGTTAAAGCCTGTAAGGTCTGCCTTCCTCTGCAGAGCAGTGAAAGGTATATGGACGGGTAGCGGTCCTGCCAACTGGCTACAAAAAGCAGGGAGGTACTGGAGTGCTCTGGGAAAGAGTTCCCCACCCAAAGTAACTCAGGCCTGCAGGGCCGGGCTGGGAAAGTGCCTTTCAAAAAACCTCAGCTGTGTGAGATAACGACTGCCCTGGGGCTAGACACTTAGCAGTGAGAGTTTCCCTGCCCCAAGCCAAACCCTGCCCTGGGGCTATGGGTATTAGCAGCTGAGCAGTGAATGGATTTGCAGGGACCGGAAGTGTCTGCTTGGGAAGGGCAGTCAGCTGGGGAGGTTCTATTGCCCAAGGCCGAGCCTGCCACATTGCCGATTAGAGGCTGCCCAGGTTGTGCCCCCTGCGGTACAGATTAGTAACTGCCCAGCAAAAGTCCCGAACTACAGGACGTGGCTGCAGGGCTGCCTTACAGTATGCCTGAGTCACTTCCGGGTTTGAGAGGTTACAGCCAGATTTTGTTAGGTTCTGGCGTTTTTGTAGAGGACCCTCTGTTTTAGGCTTTAACTTCTCTGCCAGTTTACTGCTTTGTAATCAAGGCAGAACAGTTAGCCTATAGCAGAGTGGTCGCTATAACTTCTCTAGCCACAGAGATCACTCCCGCCCCTGGTTTGCTCAGGACGCTAGTTTCTCACTGCCTGTGCTAGTCTGTTCCTGGCCCCTCAGAACAAACCTTTCCTGTCGAGCTTCTGGATCGGCTGGTAAGTTGTAGTGCTTCTTATCTTCATGAATTTAAGCAGTGAAGAGTTATTTTTGAGGCTGGATTAAATAGTTGGTTATGAGAGTAATGAGAGGAGCTTAGAGAGTCGTGTGTGCCTGCTCCGCCATCTTGGCTCCGCCCCTTAATATTTCTCTTATTTCCTCTTCATTGGTGGAAACTTCTCCCTTTTCATTTTTAAGACTACTAATTTGATTTTCCTCTCTCCTTTTTCTAATCAGCTTTACCAAAGGCTTATCTTTGCACTCTCAGATTTAGATAAATTGAATCACAAAACAAATAAGAAAGAAATTAAAGAGGTAAATAGAATATTAGAAAAATTAGGTATGACAGATCTCTGTAGAAAACTGAATGGTGACAGAAAGGAGTATACTTTCTTCTCAGCAGTTCATGGAACCTACACAAAAATTGACCATATATTAGGACATAAAGATCTCAAAATTAAATGCAGGAAGGCAGAAATAGTAAATGCTTTCTTTTCAGATCACAATGCAGTAAAAACTACATTCAACAAAAAGTTAGGTGTAAATAGACCAAAAAGTAATTGGAAACTAAATAATCTCATCTTAAAGAATGATTGGGTGAAACAGCAAATTATAGACACAATTAAAAATTTCACTCAAGATAATGACAACGATGAGACATCATATCAAAATTTGTGGGATGCAGCCAAAGCAGTAATAAGGGGAAATTTTATATCCTTAGAGGCTTACTTGAATAAAATAGAAAAAGAGAAGATCAATGAATTGGACCTGGAACTTAAAAAGTTAGAAAAAGACCAAATTAAAAACCCCCAATCAATTACTAAACTTGAAATTCTCAAATTAAAAGGAGAAATTAATAATATAGAAAGTAAAAAAACTATTGAACTAATAAATAAAACTAAGAGTTGGTTTTATGAAAAAACCAATAAAATTGATAAACCTTTGGTAAATCTGATTAGAAAAAGGAGAGAGGGAAATCAAACTGGCAGTCTTAAAAATGAAAAAGGAGAACTTACCACTGATGAAGAGGAAATTAAAGAAATAATAAGGGGTTACTTTGCCCAACTTTATGCCAATAAATTTGATAACCTAAGTGAAATGGATAACTACCTCCAAAAATATAGGCTTCCCAGATTATCAGAGGAGGAAGTAAATTGCTTAAATAGTCCCATTTCAGAAAAAGAAATAGAACAAGCTATTAACCAACTCCCTAAAAAAACAAATTCCCGGGACCAGATGGATTTATATGTGAATTCTACCAAACATTCAAAGAACAATTAGCCCCAATGGTTTATAAACTATTTGAAAAAATAGGGTATGAAGGAGTCCTACCAAACTCCTTTTATGACACAGACATGGTACTGATACATAAACCAGGTAGGTTGAAAACAGAGAAAGAAAATTATAGACCAATCATCTCCCTAATGAATATTGATGCTAAAATCTTAAATAAGATATTAGCAAAAAGACTAAAGAAAATCATCCACAGGATAATACACCATGATCAAGTAGGATTTATACCAGGAATGCAGGGCTGGTTCAATATTAGGAAAACTATCAATATAATTGGCCATATTCATAATCAAATTAACAAAAACCATATGATCATCTCAATAGATTAAGGAAAAGCATTTGATAAAATCCAACATCCATTCCTATTAAAAACTCTTGAGAGTATAGGAATAAATGGACTTTTCCTTAAAATAATCAGTAGCATCTATTTAAAACCAGCAGTAAGCATCATATGTAATGGGGACAAATTGCAACCATTCCCAATAAGATCAGGAGTAAAACAAAGTTGCCCACTATCACCGTTACTATTTAATATTGTATTAGAAATGCTAGCTTTGGCAATAAGAGTTGAGAAAGAGATTAAAGGAATAAGAATAGGCAATGAGGAAACCAAATTATCACTCTTTGCTGATGATATGATGCTATACTTAGAGAACCCCAGAGATTCTACCAAAAAGTTATTAGAAACAATCTACACCTTCAGCAAAGTTGCAGGATATAAAATAAACCCACATAAGTCATCAGCATTCTTATATATCACTAACAAAACCCAACAGTTAGAGTTACAAAAAGAAATTCCATTTAAAGTAACTACCGATTGGATAAATTATTTCGGAATCTATCTGCCAAGGGAAAATCAGAAACTTTATGAGCAAAACTACAAAACACTTTCCACACAAATTAAGTCTGATCTAACCAACTGGAAAAATATTAAATACTCTTGGATTGGGCGAGCAAATATAATAAAGATGACAAGATTACCTAAGTTAATCTATTTATTTAGCGCTATACCAATCAGACTCCCAAAAAACTACTTTGATGAATTAGAAAAAATAACAACAAAGTTCATAAGGTCAAGAATTTCAGGGAATTAATGAATAAAAATCAAATGAAGGTGGCCTAGCTGTACCAGATCTAAAATTATATTATAAAGCAGCAATTACTAAAACCATCTGGTATTGGCTAAGAAATAGACTAGTTGATCAATGGAATAGGTTAGGTTCAAAGGACAAAACAGCCAATAACTTTAATAATATAGTGTTTGACAAACCCAAAGACACCACATTCGGGCATAAGAATGCACTATTTGACAAAAATTGCTGGGAAAATTGGAAATCAGTATGGTAGAAACTAGGCATTGACCCACACTTAACACCGTACACCAAGATAAGATCAAAATGGGTTCATGACCTAGGCATAAAGAATGAGATTATAAATAAATTGGAAGAGTATAGGATAGTTTACCTTGCAGACCTGTGGAAGAGGGAGGAATTTATAACCAAAGAAGAACTAGAGATCACTATTGACCACACCATAGAAAATTTTGGTTATATCAAATTGAAAAGTTTTTGTACAAACAAAACAAATGCAGACAAGATTAGAAGGGAAACAATAAACTGGGAAAACATTTTTATAATCAAAGGTTCTGATAAAGGCCTCATTTCCAAAATATATAGATAATTGACTCTAATCTATAAGAAATCAAACCATTCTCCAATTGATAAATGGTCAAAGGATTTGAATAGACAATTCTCAGACAAATAAATTAAAACTATTTATAGACATATGAAAATATGCTCCAAATCATTATTAATCAGAGAGATGCAAATTAAGACAACTCTGAGATACCACTACACACCTGTCAGATTTGCTAGAATGACAGGGAAAGATAATGTGGAATGTTGGAGGGGATGTGGGAAAACAGGGACACTGATACATTGTTGGTGGAATTGTGAACACATCCAGCCATTCTGGAGAGCAATTTGGAACTATTCTCAAAAAGTTATCAAACTGTGCATACTCTCTGACACAGCAGTGTTTCTACTGGGCTTATACCCCAAAGAGATACTAAAGAAAGGAAAGGGACCTGTATGTGCCAAAATGTTTGTAGCAGCCCTATTTGTAGTGGCTAGAAGCTGGAAAATGAAAGGATGGCCATCAATTGGAGAATGGTTGAGTAAATTGTGGCATATGAATGTTATGGAATATTATTGTTCTGTAAGGAATGACCAGCAGGATGAATACAGAGAGGACTGGCGAGACTTACATGAACTGATGCTAAGTGAACTGAGCAGAACCAGGAGATCATTATATACCTCAACAACGATACTGTTTGAGGATGTATTCTGATGGAAGTGGATCTCTTCGATAAAGAGAGCTTTAAGTGATCAAAGATCAACAGAAGCAGCTACACCCAGAGAAAGAACACTGGGAAATGAATATAAACTGCTTGCATTTTTGTTTTTCTTCCCGGGTTATTTATACCTTCTGAATTCAATTCTCCCTGTGCAACAAGAAAACAGTTCGGTTCTGCACACATATATTGTATCTAGGATATCCTGTAACCCATTCAACATGTAAAGGACTGCTTGCCATCTGGGGGAAGGGGTGGAGGGAGGGATGGGAAAAATCGGAACAGAAGTGAATGCAAGGGATAATATTGTAAAAAAAAATTACCCTGGCATGAGTTCTATCAATAAAAAGTTATTTTTAAAAAAAAAAATATTAAGGAGTTACTTTGCCCAACTTTATGCCATTAAATTTGATAACTTAATTGAAATAGATGACTGTTGTGATCTTTTTCTTCTAGCCCGGTTAGCTTAGAGGTCTATCTCTCTGCTTAGTTCCAAGAGCTCTCTCCGAATGTTGCCAAATCCAAAAGTCTGGTCCTTCAGCCTCTGCCTCTGCTTTCTTCAGCCTCCAGCCAGCTCCACTCTTCATCATTCCAGTGAAATCTCGACTTGTAGCTTCTTCACTCTGAAGAACTTCTTCGACTGGCCCATTGGCCTATTTATGCTCCTTCCAGAGAGAGGGATTATGGGTTTTCTCCCATAGTGCTCTCTGGCACAAAGAGCTTCAAGGGAGGTATGAACTCATTGAACTCCAATGAGTAAAGGTATGAACACAAGCCTTGTATTAATTAGTTCTACTTAGTACCTTGTTTCAGGTTCTGCCCAAAACATCTTCTTGTAAGATTAGATCAACTCTAATTAGTTAGCAGTTAGTAAGGATTCCAACAGATGACTACCTCCAAAAATATAGGCTTCCCAGATTAACAGAGGAAGTACATTGCTTAAATAGTCCCATTTTAGAAAAAGAAATAAAACAAGCTATTAATCAACTCCCTAAAAAAAAATCCCCAGGACCAGATGGATTTACATGTGAATTCTACCAAACATTTAAAGAACAATTAGCCCCAATCCTATGTAAACTATTAATTAAAATAGGAAATGAAGGAGCATTACCAAATTATTTTTATGACATGGTACTGATACCTAAACCAGGTAGGTTGAAAACAAAGAAAGAAAATTATAGATCAATCTCCCTAATGAATATTGATACTAAAATCTTAAATAAGATATTAGCAAAAAGACTACAGAAAATCATCCCCAGGGTAATACACCATGATCAAATAGGATTTATACCAGGAATGTAGGGCTGGTTTAATATTAGGACAACTATCAGTATAATTGGCCATATTAATAACCAAATTAACAAAAACCATATGATCATCTCAATAGATGCAGAAAAATTATTTGACAAAATCCAAAATCCATTCCTCTTAAAAACACTTATGAAAAGATGCTTCAAGTCATTATTAATCAGAGAAATGCAAATTAAGACAACTCTGAGATACCACTATACACCTGTCAGACTGGCTAAAATGACAGGCAAAGAGAATGCGGAATGTTGGAGGAGATGGGGGAAAACAGGATTGATACATTGTTGGTGGAATTGTGAATACATCCAACCATTCTGGAAAGTAATTTGGAACTATGCTCAAAAAGATATCAAACTGTGCATTTTTTTTTACAGTGGGAAATCTTGGCTTTTTAATTTTTTTAAATATTTTATTTTATTTTATAATAACTTTATATTGACAGAATCCATGCCAGGGTAATTTTTTTACAACATTATCCCTTGCACTCACTTCTGTTCCGATTTTTCCCCTCCCTCCCTCCACTCCCTCCCCTAGATGGCAAGCAGTCCTATATATGTTAGATATGTTGCAGTATATCCTAGATACAGTATATGTTTGCAGAACCAAGCAGTTCTCTTGTTGCACAGGGAGAATTGGATTCAGAAGGTAAAAACAACTCAGAAAGAAAAACAAAAATGCAAATAGTTCACATTTGTTTCCCAGTGTTCTTTCTTTGGGTGTAGCTGCTTCTGTCCATCATTTATCAATTGAAACTGAGTCTTTGTCAAAGAAATCTACTTCCATCAGAATACATCCTCATACAATATCGTTGTTGAAGTGTAAAGTGATCTCCTGGTTCTGCTCATTTCACTTAGCATCAGTTCATGTAAGTCTCTCCAAGCCTCTCTGTATTCGTCCTGCTGGTCATTTCTTACAGAACAATAATATTCCATAACGTTCATATACCACAATTTACCCAGCCATTCTCCAATTGATGGGCATCCATTCAATTTCCAATATCTAGCCACTACAAACAGGGCTGCCACAAACATTTTGGCACACACAGGTCCCTTTCCCTTCTTTAGTATTTCTTTGGGATATAAGCCCAATAGAAACACTGCTGGATCAAAGGGTATGCACAATTTGATAAATTTTTGGGCATAATTCCAGATTGCTCTCCAGAATGGTTGGATTCGTTCACAACTCCACCAGCAATGCATCAGTGTCCCAGTTTTCTCGCATCCTCTCCAACATTCATCATTATTTTTTCCTGTCATCTTAGCCAATCTGACAGGTGTGTAGTAGTATCTCAGAGTTGTCTTAATTTGCATTTCTCTTGTTAATAATGATTTGGAACACTCTTTCATATGAGTGGTAATAGTTTCAATTTCATCATCTGAAAATTGTCTGTTTATATCCTTTGACCATTTATCAATTGGAGAATGGCTTAATTTCTTATAAATTTGAGTCAGTTCTCTATATATTTTGAAAATGAGGCCTTTATAAGAACCTTTAACTGTGAAGATGTTTTCCCAGAAAAACTATTCTTTCTTAAAGTCCTCTTTGGTCACTGTAATTTAATAGCATTAAGATTTCATTATTTTGTTATTGGATTCTTTTCATTTATAGTGCTGTGTTTATGATTTATACTTTTGTACTCTGTTTCATGATGTATACTTTCATATTTTATGTGTTTATTTTTGTCAGTTCATAAAAATATTCCTTTTACTTATCATATTCAGTGCTCTTTAAAGTACAGTAAAATTCCATTATAATCATATGTCATAATGCCAAACCAAAAAAAATTGCTTCCATAAATATTTCATATAATATAAGATCTTTCAGTTTATCATTGACTATTGTGGATATATCCTAATGGTATCCATAGGAAGATATTTGGAAACACATGAGTATTTTAATTATTCCTCAGCACAATTCTAAACTATGTTCTAGAATGAAATTTATTGACCTTTAAAATATATGATATCCTTTTATTTCCCCTATCCCTTCTATTGACAAAAGAGATGGAGAAAGGAAAATATTTGAATAAAATTTTCACATACAAATGAATGTCCCTGAAAATATATTATCAGCTTAAAAAACCTATCAAGTACTGTTATCACTTGGATGTTTCTAAGTTCTTTTGTTTTGATGGATAGCTTGGCTAAGATATAAATAAGAATAAATCATATTTTTCAAACATATAACAAGTCTATTCAAGAAAAAATATCTTATTTATTCAATTTTTTCTGAATTGTAAATTCTAAGAAGATAAGTACATTTTTCAAGTCATATATACAATATTTTGCTAAAAAATGCTCAATAAGTATTTGTTGAGTGAGTGATTCTCCAAAAGTAAAATAGTCATTTTTGAGTAACAGAGCAAAGATACCCTTTTCTCTCACAATCTGCTCTCACATTCTTCATGTGTCCATTATTTTAAAAATATTGATACCCCATCACAATTTTTTGTTTTATAAACTCCCTCCATTTTCATGCTAATCTTCTAGTCAGTGTAAATACTTTCATAATCCGCCTAATAATATGAATCTCGAGACATCTTAGTTGCTATACTATTGACTTTGTATTCTTATCTCTTGAAACATCAATAATAATCTACTCTCCTAATTATTATCTCTTGATATTTTCAATTCTCTAAAATTCCTCCAAATTTCCTCCAAATTATTTTTCCTGATTCTCTTTTTACCTTCTTATAGTCTCCTTACCCAGCCCTGGTAAGGAAATCTCCCTCAAGACTCTAGCTTCAATTATTTAGTTTAAGCTATCACCTCTATGGAGATGATTCTAATTATTTTGTCTTTAGCTTACATAACCATCCCTAGAAGTCTAGTTCTGTAGGTATAATATCTGAATTGAAATCATTGTTTTGAACCACAGAGCTGATACGCCTTCCAATTTAAAGAAAGGCTGATTTTTTTCCAACTTACCCAAGACTCTTTTAGATCTTTCTAACTCTTTTATCACATCCAATCAGTTTTCACATAACTATTAATTTCACATCAAAAATGTCTATCCCATCCCTTATTCTTCACCAAATCTGTCACGATTTGAATTTAAGTACTCACCATTCCTTCAATAAATAACAGATTGGCCTAAATGCTCTCCCTTTCTCCAGTTTCTCCCTTTAAAAAATATATATTTCTCATAACTACAAAAAAGTTTCACAGGATTAATCAGTCTAATTTTTAAAGAGTAATGATTGAAAAGCAAAACAAACTCCCTTTACAAGGCAAATATAGTTCTTACATATAAATTAAGAACCTCTTATACATAAACTAAGAAAGTCTAACACAAAAAAGATAGCAATAGAATGATATCCCTAATGAAGATAGATTCTAAATTATTAAACCATTTATAGGCCTGAAATATTAAAACATTATTAAAAATAAAATCTAAAAAGTCAAATTAGTTTTAGATGAAAATAGTTCAACACCAAGAAAACACCTAAAATAACAAATCATATTCAAAGCAATACAAACATGATTTTATCAACACATTCAGAATGTGTTTACCAAAGTACAATACACAATAATTATTAAGAACTTTGGAAAAACAGGCATTACAGTTATTTCAGTTAACCAAATTATTTTCTCTAATACATTACTTTATGTATTTTATAGTTAATGAATAGAGTGAAGTACAATTATAAACTCAGTACACACTTATGGAAGAAAGACTTTTTCATTTCCTTGAAACATATTTACATGCATTACCACCAAAATTTGGGAGAAATGAAAACAAAGATAGGCCTGTTTTAAGTACCACATGATTTTATTTAAATGAAAAATAATATTTGAGAAAATATTCGGGAAACCTTTTTGCTTGATGGGGTCATTAAACTTAAAATACTGATAAGTATAATAAGTACTTTCACTTTTAATGTTGACCTCCATGTTGAGCAAACTTGAAGAGTACAGATTTTTTAATACAATCAATTTACCAATATTTAAAACAGACACACACAATATATCTTCTATTTTCATTTCTATCCTAACAATAATGAAGTATAGGATTAATGACCATCTGGGTTTAATAGCCCTTCACCTTCAGGTGCTTCAGATCATCAACTTTTCTGCTTCTGTCATTAAGCCATATAGAATGAATTGCACCTTGATTTTTATTGCTTCAAGAGTTTATAAGTTTCTGAATGATTTTTCAAAATTACTTCTCTTTCCATTGCATTCTCATCTTTTCTCTTTAAATTCATGAGAATTTACTCATGATAAAATGAACTGGACTACCTCTCCCAGAGTTTAATTTTCTATGATTTAAGTTGATAAATGTGTGAACTTTCCCATTTGACCTCAGAATCACAAACCCAAAGTAAGAGTACAAGTCAATCTTTTGGACTATTCAGCCATTAGCTTCTCAGTTGTCTTAGGCAGTGTAGCCTACTGAAAAGAAAATCAGAAAAAATTAATTCATTTCCTTGATCTGAATGGGGTTGGGGAAGAACAAAGCAATGTGAACTTGAGCAAGTCATATTTTTATTTTTATTTTTTTAATTGAAGCTTTTTATTTCCAAATATATGCAAGAATAATTTTTCAACATTGACCCCTGTTGTAATATGGGAGCCACCTGCCAGTGGCTGCTGGAGGTCTAACAGACTTGTATAATGGATCTCTTCATGTGAAAGGATGAGGATGATATATGGAAACTAAGAGGCAGTGGCATTCTCTGACCTCTTTTCTCTTCCTCTTACCTTCAATTTATTTCATCCCTAATCCACCAAGAACATCTGAGAAGTCTGCTTTGCAACTCCTTCAAGTTTATGATTCACAGCTGTGAAGGCTTTCAGAGAATTGACCTGCCCCTTCACCTAGGCATGGTCCTTAACAGACCCCTGCAAAACCTTGTGTCCAATTTCCCTCCCTTCCCTTTGCCTCCTCCCCTAGGTGACAAGTAATCCAATATATGTTAAACATTATAAAAATATATGTAAATCGAATATAGGCATACATATTTATACAATTATCTTGCTGTACAAGACAAATCTGAACAAAAAGGAAGAAAAATGAGAAAGAAAATAAAATTCAAGCAAACAATAACAAAAGAAGTGAAAATGGTCTGTTGTGATCCGCACTCAATTCCCAGGATCCTCTAATCATCACAAGATCATTGGAACTGACTTGAATCATCTCATTGCTAAGAAGATGCACATTCCCCAGAATTGGATCTTCACATAATCTTGCTGTTGCCAAAGTAACATAATTTGTGATACAACTTCTCATGAAAAAAAGTTAGACGGTTAGAGTTTATTAGAGGTTCCTAACCTGAGTGATTGGGGTCGATTTATAAATTTTTAAAAATGACAACTATGTATTTAATATAATTGCATTTGTTTTGGTAAACTTTTATATTTTGCTTTGCTTCATGTATTGCTTAAACCTTCTGAAAAGAGGTCCTTAATCATAATCAGAATGCCCAAGGGACACATAACAAAACAATTTAAGAAGCTCTGATAGATTATTTTATAACTCTAAAATCTTATACTCCTGTAACTGATTCCATTCAACAAGCTTGTTTTAAAGTATTATTTGGAAAGCACTGAATTAGGTAATGGTGAAAAAAAGATAATCCCTGTTCTCACAAAATTTACAATTTAACAGGGTTATAGCACATATAAAAATAATTACAATTAATATTAATTATAATCAGAGAAAATTGTTTTCTCTAAGGAAAGCTTGTTCTTATCAGTGAAGTCAAGAAGTACTTATTACTTTATAGAATAAATCCTTAAAGGAATTTGGTGATATCTGAACTAGACCTAAGGATGAGTGGGTTTTCAACTGGTAAAAATAGAGGGGCAGGCATGAGCAAAGAGAGATGTGACAAAAATGCTAGGCAGTACAGACAGTTGATGGCAATATATTTTTAAAAAGCAAGATTAATGGAGACTTAGAGAATCTATAGGAAATGTATTTGTATCCAAGCCTTTGCATGCTTCTAAGGTAACATTAATTTTGCCAAATCCTCAGGGATTTCTTAAATCACTTGTCTCAGAAATTTACAGTAGAGACTCAAGAATCACAGTAGATTTTAATCCTGACTCTAATGGATGCTAGGTATAATTTTAGTCAATTTAATTTGTTTGTCTTTTCTTATTTATTTATAAAATGCCGTTGGGGAGGTAAGTAAGCAAATGGAATATCAACTATGTCCCTTTTAGATCTAAAATTCTATGACAAAGTAATACTATGAACTACACCAATAGCTTAACCAACATTTCATTTTCATTAGTTTTATCTCTATGCTAGGCTACTTTAGTAAAACTGGGACTGTGTCTTATACTTTTTTTGAATCTTCAACAATTACAACCAAAGTATTGAGCATATAGAATCAAAGTATTTTGTTTGTTTCTTGAATTCACAAGATTGTAATGACTCATCACAATCATAGACATCATTCCCTGCTTCTTGTCCATGATCTGTAGCAATCATTGAGGGAAACAACAATTGTAAAGAATGGGAGAGCTATCTCCATCTGCAGCAAAGCACCCTGAGGAAGAAATAAGGATAAGCAGACACCATGCTAGCCAAAATCACAACCACCACTTTCCCTTAAAACTTAGCTTTAGAGTTCAGGAACCTAGTGCTATTTCAATCTCTCTTCTACCCTTAATGTACTAGTCCTTCTATGAGCCTAGCTACAAATGCCCTCATTCAGAGAATTAGATATTTGGGGGATGCAAACTTCTTAGTACTTACCTACAATTAGATACAAGAAACAATTTTATGAATAGACATAACATTAACAAGATGCATGAACATTTGCTTTTCCATTATACTCTGAGAAGCATGAGACATTCCACCTAATTTGCAACTAAAACCTCCCATATATGCTTTCCCCATTAAAATGTGAGCTAGTTGAGACTGAGGAATACTTTGCTTGAAGTCATGGTGCTTCATTCAGACTGGTACTACAGCTATGATTTCTGAAAGCTATTTTAATAGATAAAATTTTAATTTCAATTTCGGTAACAGTACAATTTTTTTAAAAAAATTATTGTACAAGAAACTTCATAATTTTCATGTTCAACTTCTTACTCTTTTTAAATATACAACAAAATTTTCATTTAAATGTCTTTTCCTTTTTTGTCTCGCCTTCCCCAATGTCTATCTTAGAGAAGACTTACCTTTAGACACATATATATGTGTGTGAATTCACACACACACACACACACACAGACATAGAATTGTTCTATACATACTTTCATTTTTTGGTTCCTCTCTTGGTGCAGATAGTGCCTTTCTTCCTATATACTTTATAGTAATTTGAATATTTATAATAACCAGCATAACATTTTTGCAAAGTTATTCTTAAAACAATGTTGCTATTATATAAAATATTCTCTTGCTTTGGCTAATTTTGCTAGTCTTTTTATTTTTCCCTCTAAAATCATTGAGCTCACATTTTTATAGGATAGTTGTCTTGCTTCACAATTGTTTACAACTCTTCATCTATCCCCCAATTCATAGGCATCCCCTAAATTTTCAGTATTGTCACCAAAAAGAAATCTGCTATAGATATCGTGCATGTAGAAAAAAAGTGACTATTCTACATTAAATATGACATAAAATGGCTTTTTATAAAGTTGTTACTATGTGCCATAATTTCGTTTTATTTTTAATAACCATTCAAAGAATATGCTATTTTTTTTATTTCAGAGTTGACAATTGATACACAGAGATTAAATGACTTGTCCAAGGTGGCATAGTGAAGAAGTGTCTGAGATTAGATTTGAAGTTACATCTTCCTGATTATAAGCAGCCACTTCTTTCTTACTTTTAAAGAAACTCAAGAAAACATGAGATACACAAACCAAAACCAATCATACTTTTTATAGAGCCCAAATATGATTTCTAAACTCCTAATTATTGCTCTAATTTCCTCTTCCTTAGTGGAAAGTTCTCCCTTTTCATTTTTAAAACAAACAATTTAATTTTCCTCTTTCCTTTATCTAATCAAATTATCCAAGGGTTTATCTATTTTGTTGTTATTTCATAAAATCAATTCAGTGTTATTTATTAATTCAATAGTTATTTTACTTTCAATTTTGTTAATCTCTCCTTTTAATTTTAGAATTTCAAGTTTACCATTTGTTTTTTTTTTAATTTGCTCTTTTTATAGCTTTTTTTATTTGCAAGCATAATTCATTGATTTTCTCTTTCTTTATTTTATGCAAGTAGGGCTCCCTTCATTATCACATTCACTGCATAATACATATTTTGGTGTGTCATCTCATTATTTTCATTTTCTAGGATGAAATTATTAATTGTGTCTGATTTGTTGTTTCACCCATTCAATCTTTAGGATGAAATTATATAGTTTCCAATTGATTTTCGATCTATTTTCCCCTGACTTTTTTCTGAATGTAATTTTTATTGCATAATGATCTGTAAAAGATGTATTTACAAATTTTGCCTTTCTGTATTTGAATTTGAGGTCTTTATGTCCTAATATATGTTTAATTTTTGTATATGTTCCATGAACTGCCAAGAAGAAAGTGTACTCCTTTCAGTTTCCATTTAATTTTCTCCAAAAATCTATCATACCTAACTTTTCTAGTGTTTTATCACCTCTTTAATTTCTTTCTTATTTATTTTGTGTTTTGATTTTTCTAGTTTTGTGAGTGCAAGGTTGAGATCTCCCACTATTATAGTTTTGCTGTCTATTTCTTCTTACAGTTCTCTTAACTTCTCCTTTAGGAATTTAGATGCTATTCCACTTGTTGCTTATATGTTTAGTATGGATATTGCTTCATTATTTATGCTACCCTTTAGCAAGATATAGTGCCCTTCCTTAGCTCTTTTAATTAGAGCAATTTTTGCTTTTGTTTGATCTGAGATCAGGATGGCTATGCCTGCTTTTTTGACTTCACCTAAAGCATAGTACATTCTGCTCCAGCCTTTTACCTTTTTTACTATGTATTGCCCTACTTCAAGTGTGTTTCCTGTAAACAACATATTGTAGGATTCTGGCTTTTAATCCACTCTGCTATCTGATTCTGCTTTATGGGGGAGTTTACCCATTCACATTTATGGTTAAAATTACTAATTCTGTATTTCCTGCCATCAGGTTAACCCCAAATTATACTTTTCTCTTTTCTTTCCTCCTTACCCTACTCCCTAGTATTAAACTTATGAGCACAACTTGTTTCACACAGTCCTCCCTCTTTAGGATCCCTCCCTTCCCCTTAGATTCCCTCCTCTTTTCTTAAACATTCCCTTACAATTAATGTATTCTCTTCTATTTAACCTACTCCTTCCTTTTTTTGCTTTTCCTCTCCTACTTTTCAATGAAGTGGGAGAAGTTTCTTTGTAAACTGAATATGTATAATATTTTCTCTGAGCCAATTCTGACAAGAGTAAGATTCACACTATGTTCATCCCCATCCTTTCTTTCCTTCAGATATAATAGATTTCCTTTGCCTGTTTATGAGGTGTAGTACCTCCATTTTTCTCTTTTCTTGGTACAATTTCCTTTGCACTTCTAGATCCTTTTTTATATTATAACAGTAAAACCAAATTATACATGTACTCTTTATGTATACCCTTACTAGGAACACTTCTTTTTACCTTTTTATGTTTCCCTTGAGTCCTATATTTGGAGGTCAAATTTTTTGTTTAGCTCTGGTTTTTCATCAGAAATAAATGGAATTCACCTATTTCATTGAATGTCACTCTTCTTCCCTGAAAGAAAATGCTCAATTTGGTTGCATAAGTTATTCTTGGCTGCATACCAAGTTCCTTTGCCTTTCAGAATAGCAGATTCCAGGCCCTTTGATCCTTTAATGTGAATGCTGCTTGTTCTTGAGTAATCCTTATTGTGGCTCTTCTGTATTTGAATTTTTTTTTCTGACTGCTTGTAGCATTTTTTCTTGTTCTGATAGTTCTGGAATTTAGCCACAATTTAATTTTGAGATCTCTTTCAGTAGGTGATTGATGAATTTTTTTCAATGTCTATTTTACCTTCTCTGATTCTATGATATCTGGGCAGTTCTCTTTGATGATTTCCTGAAAAATAGTGTCTAGGCTCTTTTTTTCATCATGAGGGGAGTCCAATAATCCTTCAATTATTTCTCCTATATCTATTTTCCAGGTCTGTTGTTTTCCCAAGTAGGTATTTAACATTTTTCCTAGTTTTTCAATTTTTTTTTTGTTTTGCTTGATTCTTAATGTCTCCTCTAGTCATTCATTTCCCTTTGTTCAATTCCGATTTTTAATAAATTATTTTCTTCACTTACTTTTTTATTTCTTTTTATAATTGTCCAATTGAGTTTTTAAATGAGTTGTTTTGTTCTATGGAATATTTTTTTCATATTGCCAATTTTATTTTTAAGGAGTTATTTTCTTTTTCCATTTTACTAATTTTGTTTTTCGGGGAGTTCTTTTATTTTTTTTTCCATGAGTAACATGCTTTATCCAGACCCTCTTTCAAAGCTTCCCTTTCTTTTCTCCATTTTTCTTCTAGATCTCTTTTCAGAGCCTTTTTAATTTTTTTCTATGAGAAGAAGGCTCTTCTATAAGAGCCTTATGTGGTGGGGAGCAAATCATATTCACCTTTAGGTTTTCATCTAGAGACAAACTGTTTTTAGTATTCTCAGGGTTTGAAATCTTTTTCAGTATAGAAGCTATCTATATTTAGAGTCCATTTTGCCTTTTTATTCATTTTAACAAAAAAAGTTGCAATTTCGGGGGGGGGAGCTTTTGTGGGCTTACCAAGCTTCCTCAACAGACAACAGGAAGTGGCAGTGAAGCAGCAGTGGAAGACAATAGCTGGTCTGGAATTAGCAGTTGCTTGTGCTGAGATCTTGCTGAGTTCCTCCTGGTGCTGGGTGGGTGTTGAGGTCCCAAGACACTCTAGCATTTTGGGGTTATAGTCTTTACTCTCTGTATTTATAGCTTCTTCTCTGATCTACTGGTTTCTGCCAAGGCAAAGTAGCCAACACTTTGGTAGAGTTCTCTTGGCAAAACAGCAAAGACCACACTCCGCCAAAACTAGCAGATGCATAAAATATTCTCATTATTATGTAGCTTATGCAAAATGACACATTGACTTTACAAGGCATACTAAACAAATAATAGCCATTACTTACTTATTTTTAAGTTCCTAATATTAAAATATTATCCTTAGCTAATATAATTAAATCAACAATTTTATTGGGTTAGTGCATGTAAAAATTAGATTTATCAATAAAGAAATGAAAGAAATGAAATTTAATGAAAAAAGGTACTAGAAATGTCTATGCTGCCTAGTCTTAATCCTAAAGGAAGAATTCAAAAATTTTCTGATTACTCTGGTTAAAATTTTGGTAAGAATTTTAGAATAGCATTCTAATAATTTCCTCTTTGAATATAATTACTATGACTCCAAAGAAAGCTAACTTCAATATCATTATCAAATCTCCTTTCTTTCTTCTTGTCATGAATGAACACTAGTACTTTGGAAAATCTGCCTTATGTTTTACAATTCTTTTGTAGAGAACCATGTGTTCATATATATTTTACCTCATATGTAAGGGAATGACCCTAAGATACATTTTTTTCCTTAAGTAGAACTCAATTTTCATTATCTATTTTATCCTGTTTAATTGACTATATTTCTTTTTTTATTAAGTATATACATATCCAAATTTTTACATGCAATAGTTTTAATAAAGTCCTCATTTCTAAAACATATAGATAATTGACTCAAATTTATAAGAATACAAGCCATTCTCCAATTGATAAATAGGCAAAGGATATGAACAGACAAATTTCAGATGAAGAAATTGAAACTGTTTCTAGTCATGAAAAAAATGCTCTAAAGCACTACTGATCAAAGAAATGCACATTAAGATAAATCATGGGTACCACTACACACCTCTCAGATTGGATAAGTTTAGAGGAAAATACAATGATGAAAATACTGTTGGAGAAGATGTGGTAAAACTGGGTCATTATTATATTGCTGGTGGAACTGTGATCAAATCCAACCATTCTGGAGAGCAATATGGAACAATGCCCAAAGAGCCATCAAACTGTCCATATCTTTTGATTCATCAGTGTCTCTATTGGACTTTTATCCCAAAGAGATAATATGAATGGGAAAAGTACCCACATGTGCAAAAATGTTTGTAGCAGTCTTTCTGTGGTGGCAGAGAACTGGAAAATGAGTTAGAGAATGACTGAATAAGTTATGGTATATGAATGTTATGAAATATTATTGTTCCATAAGAAATGATCAGCAGGAGGATTTCAGAAAGGGCTGAAGAGACTTATTTAAACTATTAAATGAAGTGAATAGAACCAAGAAAGCATTGTACACAGCAAAAAGATTTTATTATGATCAATTCTGATGGACATGGCTCTTTTCAACCATGAGGTGATTAAGGGTAGTTCCAATGGTCTTGTGATGAAGAAAGCCATCTACACACAGAGAGAAGACTGTGGGGACTGAGTGTGGATCACATTCACACTCAGTATTTTCACTTTTTTGTTATTGTCTATTTGAATTTTGTCTTTATCAGTTTTTTTTTCCTTTTTGATCTGATTTTTTCTTGTGCAGAATGATAATTGTAGACATATGCATAGAAGAACTGCCCGTGTTTAACATGTATTGAATTACTTGCCATCAACCAGAGCAGATGAGAGGAAAGGGAGAGAGAAAAAAAATTTAGAACAAAAGGTTTTGCAAGAGTGAATGTTAAAAAAAACTATCTATATTGTGTTTTGAAGATAAAAAAGCTTTATTTAAAAAGTATATAATACTGACAAAGCACTCAGCAAGAGATAAAGTAATTCCACATAAAATTACTGTAGACAAAATAAAATACTTGGGGGTCTACCTGCCAAGACAAATCCAAGAACTATATCAACACAATTACAAAACATTTCTCACACAAAATTAGATCTAAACAAATGGAAAAAATATCAATTGTTCTTGGCTAGGCAAAGCTAATATAATAAAAATGACATTTCTGCCTAAACTGGTTTACTTGTTCAGTGTCATACCAATCAAACTAACAAAACATTATTTTATAGAACTAGAAAAATAGTAACTAAATTCATCAGCAAGAACAAAAAGTCAAGCATATCAAGGGAATTAATGAAAAAAAAAATACAAAGGATGGTAGTTTAGCAGCGCCAAACCTAAAATAATACTGTAAAACTATAGTCATCAAAACCATTTGGTAATGGCTAAAAAATAAAGCAGTAGATTAGATAGAGACTACATAATAATCAAGGCAATATAGGATTTGATAAACTTCAAACCTTGAGCTTCTGGAAGAACAACTCAGTATCTGACAAAAAAAGTTCTGGAAACTTGTCAGAAACTTGGCATAGACCAACATCTCATACCCCATACCAAAATGAGGTCAAAAATGGGTACATGATTTGAGCATAAAGAATGATACCATAAACAATTTAGGAGAGCAAGGGATAATTTGTCTATCAAATCATTGGAAAGGGAAGTGTAGTGTTCTTTTATATAATATGATGGTTCTCTCTGGGAGAGCAGGTTTCTTGGGGAGGTTTTCTGGAGGCAACCTTAGTTTTGGTTCAAAGTAATAATCAGCTCAAACTCGGCCAGGGATTTAAGTACAGTCCTTTATGGTCTCTTCCAAAATAGCCCAGTTAGCTTTCTTTGGTTCTGAGAGCTCTTATTGCTAGTCTTTTGCCTCTGCCAGCTTCTGCCTCTAGCTCAACTCCGACTCCTGGTAATCTTCCGAACTCCGAACTGACCCTCGCTCTGTCAATCTTCTGAACTCACTGACTTCTGGCTTTCAGTCTTTTTCAACTGACTTCTCTTGACTGAGCTCAGCTCTTTTTATGCTCTTTTAGAGGCGTAAACACAAAGGTTGACTCCTCTTCTGAGAGTGGGATTATGGGAAGTGTGAATTCACAAAGTTACAAAGTTAACTTTGTGAACTCCCGTACTTGTGAACTCCAGTGTGTGAGCACTAGTGTGTAAACTCTTAAAGGTGTAAGCATTGTTTCTATCAATTCTAGTGACTTAACACCTTGTAAGGATTCGCTCTAATGTGTGAGCCAATAAGCATTGTTTCTATCAATTCCATTGAGTTAACACTAGGATTCTAACATCTCCCGCTTTCTTTTGATTTTAGAACATAGGTGGTCATAACCTCCCTGACTTCTCAAGGAGGTGACAACCCTCAAAAAAGTGATCACGCCTTCCCTGACTGCTCAAAAAAAGAAGTGAAAACACCATAAAAAGAAGGTGGTCACATCCTCCCTGACTTCTCAGGAAGGGAGATGAAAACACCAAAGGATATGGGAAATATAATCAAATTAGCGGGTTTCTACAGGGGCTTACTTGAAACAGATATACATAAATCCATCAATATGGGAGGTAATACACATAATTACATACATTATATAAGCACATAACAATATAACACAGGCTAATAGTGATGTAACAAATAACATGAATCAACATGAGAATTTATACATGTCCATAAGTCCTAGAAATAGTCCAAAAGGAATCCATTGTCCATTAGTTCATGTGCCAGGAATCCAATAATTCCTGCAAACTTTGAAGTACTGCAATAGTCTCATCAACAATTTTTTCATCTCAAGGAATCCAATGATTCCTGCTGGTTTTCAAGAACTAAAAGAGTCTCATCTTGTGTTAGGGAATCCAATGATTCCTGAAGATTTTAGAATTCTTTTAACAGTCTCATTGTCAGCTGTGTTCTTTCAGTGTCATATGTTTCTTAAATCTTCTCCTTTGTTTTAAGGTTTTTCTCTTTTGCTGTTTCTCTCTGATGGACAAGGCAAATACAGCTCACTCATTGGCACCCATCTGATTCCTACTCCATCTGTAGAAAGACAAGCAAACTCTCTTCCTCAAGCAGTTAACCTATCTAATTCCCTTCTATTTACCACTTTGGGGATTTGTCCTCATCATCTGGCAATTACATTGGAGCTGCTTGCACTGGACACTGCCCTGTTGGGTTAAAAAGCCTGTATTCTCCCCAACTGTAATTTCTTTCTGCCATGTGATTAATTTTAGGCTAATTGATCACATCAGAGTCCTGACCTTCTAAAGACTCTCTGAGTGTAACCTCAGCTACTATCATGACTCATCTGTCTTTTGATTGATATCTTGGAGCTGGGCCCTGCTTCTTATTTCTCTGGGTCAATCTACATTCAGAGGCCCAGTGAAAGCCTTGGTTGCATTTTGGACATGGGGTTTTAGGTCTTCTCTCACCCTGTCTTTTCACTCTGTCTCCGTACCTACACTGAGCTCTTAGATGTCCAATCTTTCCACACTGAAAACATCGATGATTTTCTCTAGAAGTCCCTTGCCAAGAGGGACCCTATCTTCCCATGTTCATCATAGTTTGGGTATAATAAGCATTTGTTGTGGCACAGCGCCTTATGATCACTTCTAAAGGAGCATCTTTGTCTAGTCCCCATATAATTCTTTTGCAAACCTCATTGGCATTTTCCTTAGCCAGATGTCTGGTCATTATTTCTGTAGCTGCATTATTTTCAATGGTTCTTGTTACAGCTGTATGCAAACGGCCCACAAAATCCGCAAAAGGGTCATTGGGATCTTGCTCTATTTTTGTGAAGGCTTTACCTTCATCTTTCTGTCCAGGGAGGGAACCCCAAGCTTTTATTGCAGCCTTAGAAATTTGCTCATACACTGGTATGGGATAATAAATCTGTTCTGAATTCTCTGCATACTGACCTTCACCAGCTAGTTGGTCAAAAGCAATTCATACAATAGTTCCTGTTTGCTTATTTCATTGGGCTTGAATCCTACATAATTCACACAAGTTTTTCCCCAGTTCTAAACATGTCCTAGCTATGAATTTCCAATCACTCAGGGTTAAGATTTCATAAGACAAATTATCTAGTAACATCTTAACATAAGAGGATGTAGCCCCATAAAGAGTACAACCTTTTTTCAAATCCTTAATTTTTTTCCAAATTTAAAGGAGTGTATCTTCTCCCTTTTTGACCTGAAGAGTTGAGCTCTTCAATCATAGGATATGCATTTATAAAATCAGATATGTCTTGTCCTTCATTTTTTGCCTTAATTAATGTCTTTTCTAATTTTATCATATTCATCTTCACATGAGATGCTGATTGTATTTCTGCCTCTCCCCCTCCTCTTTTTTCCTCCACCCATGAAGGGTTAATTGAGGAGGGAGGATTATGAGATGTGGAATGATTTAATTTCTCCTGCTATGAAAGTATCACACTCAAAATTTTACATAACTCCATTCTTATTTTTGGAAATTGAGTTTGAATTAGAATTGCTGTATTCACCTAGTTGCTCTCCTACTAATTTCCACTCATCTAGATCCAATTCTTTTTCTGTAGAGAATCAAGGAGATGTGTACTGTACAGTTTTTTAAAGTTCAGTAATCTGCTTCAAAATTATAATCAAACCTTGGCTTTCCATAACCTTGACAATGCTCTTTATTTATTTATTTATTTATTTTTTAAATAACTTTTTATAGACAGAATCCATGCCAGGGTAATTTTTTACAGCATTATCCCTTGCACTCACTTCTGTTCCGATTTTTCCCCTCCCTCCCTCCACCTCCTCCCTGAGATGGCAAGCAGTCCTTTACATGTTGAATAGGTTACAGTATATCCTAGATACAATATATATGTGCAGAACTGAACAGTTTTCTTGTTGCACGGAGAATTGGATTCAGAAGATATAAATAAGCCGGGAAGAAAAACAAACATGCAAGCAGTTTATATTCATTTCCCAGTGTTCTTTCTTTGGATGTAGCTGCTTCTGTCCATCCTTGATCAATTGAAACTGAATTAGCTCTCTTTATCGAAGAGATCCACTTCCATCAGAATACATCCTCAAACAGTATCATTGTTGAGGTATATAATGATCTCCTGGTTCTGCTCATTTCACTCAGCATCAGTTCATGTAAGTCTTGCCAGTCCTCTCTGTACTCATGCTGCTGGTCATTCCTTACAGAACAATAATATTCCATAACGTTCATATACCACAATTTCTAAACACTTTCCCTGAACTGGAAAAGCAGACTGTTTCCTAAACATCTGTCCCATATTAGCTGAAATCCTACTTTAACTCATTTAACAAAATTTCTTTGTTGTACTCATCCTAATTCTGGGTTGAGGAGACTTTTCCACTGGATTCAGGATCAGAGGTTTTTCCACTGAGATCAGGGTCCTGTCAGCCCCACGTTGGGCACCAAAATGTGGTGTTCTCTTATTTTTTTCTAAAATATGATGGTTCTCTCTGGGAGAGCAGGTTTCTTGGGGAGGTTTTTTGGAAGCATCCTTAGTTTCAGTTCAAAGTAATAATCAGCTCAAACTCAGTCAGGATTTCAGTACAGTCTTTTATTGTCTCTTCCAAAATAACCCAGTTAGCTTCCTTTGGTTCTGAGAGCTCTCGTTGCTAGTCTTTTGCATCTGCCAGCTTCTGCTTCTAGCTCAACTTTGACTCCTGGCAATCTTCCGAAGTCTGAACTGAAAGTTCTGTCAATCTTCTGAACTCACTGACTTCTAGCTTTCAATCTTTTTCAACTGACTTCTCTTGAATGAGCTCAGATTATGGGAGGTGTGAATTCACAAAGTTACAAAGTTAACTTTGTGAATCTCCCATACTTGTGAACTCCAATGTGTGAGCTCTAATGTGTAAACTCTTAAAGGTGTAAGCATTGTTTCTATCAATTCCAGTGACTTAACACCTTGTAAGGATTCATTCTAATGTGTGAACCAATAAGCATTTAATTCCATTCGATCAATTCCATTGAGTTAATACTAGGATTCTAATAGGAAAGAATCAATGACCAAAGAAGAACTAGAGAACATTATAAAAAGCAAAATAGACAACATTGAATACTTTAAATTAAAAATATTTTGCACAAACAAAACCAATAAAAACAAGATTAAAAGGGAAATACAAAATTCTTTAAAGCCAGTATTTCTGATAAATGTCTCATTTCTAAAATACATAAAGAACTTTGTGAAATGTATAAGAATATAAATCATTCCATATTGATAAATGGTTAAAAGATATGAATAGACAATGTTCAGTGGTGAAATTAATGCCATCCATAGTTATATGAAAAAATGTTCTAAATCAATATTGATTAGAAAAATGTAAATTAAGACAACTCTGAAGTATCACCTCATAATTGGCTCTCAGAGTGGCTAAGATGATGGGAAAAGATAATGATGAATACTGGAAATGTGAGAATACTGGAACACTAACGCATTATCAGTAAAGTTTTGAAATGATCCAACCATTCTGGAAAGCAATCTGGAACTATGCACAAAGGGCTATAAAACTGCATATCCTTTGACCCAGCAAATGCCATTACTGGGTCTGTATCTCAAGGAACTGATGAAGGAGTGAAAAGGACCTACATGTACCAAAAAAAAAAAAAAAAAAAAAAAAAAAAAAGTGATCTCAACAGATGCATAAAAAGGATTTGACCAAACAAAATAGCCATTCCTAATTAAAAAAAAAAAAAAACATTGGAGAGCATAGGAATAAATGAAGTTATCCTTAAACTGTTAAGTAGTATCTGCCTAAAACCACCAGCAAGCATTATACATGGATAATTTAGAAGCATTTCCAATAAGATAAGGGGTGAAACAAAGTTGCCCAAACACTATTATCCAATATTATACTAGAAATATTAGTTTTAACAAAAAAAGAAGAAAAAGAAATAGAAAGAATTAGAAGAAGTAATGAGAAAACAAAACTGTCACTTTTTGCAGATGATATCATGGGTATATTTAGAGAAACTTACTAAATCAATAAAAAAGTATTAGAAAAAAATTAACAACTTTAGCAAAGTTGAAAGATATAAAACAAACCCCTATATATCATCAGCATTTCTATATATTACCACTAAGCAGAAGCAAAAGATAGAAAGAGAAATCCCATTAAAAATAACAATATAATATAATAAGTAAACAATATAATTTATTTTGGAGTTGAACTGCCAAGACAAACTCAGAAACTTTATGAATACATATTCCCCACAAATAAAGTTAGATTTAAGCTGGGGATTTTTTTTTTTACAACCAATGTTTCTGATAAATATCTTTTTTTGGAATTGTATAGAGAATGGATACAAATTTATAAGAATACAAGTCATTCCTCAATTGATACATGATCAAAGAATATGAACAAATAATTTTAAGATAATGAAATTAAAATTATTTATAGGCATATAAAATGTTTTAAATTATTACTAATCAGAGGAATTCAAATTAAGATAGCTATGAGGTGCTATTTCACACTTCTCAAAATGGCTGGATGTGTTCACAATTCCACCAACAATGTATCAGTGTCCCTGTTTTCCCACATCCCCTCCAACATTCCATATTATCTTTCCCTGTCATTCTAGCAAATCTGACAGGTGTGTAGTGGTATCTCAGAGTTGTCTTAATTTGCATCTCTCTGATTAATAATGATTTGGAGCATATTTTCATATGTCTATAAATAGTTTTAATTTCTTCGTCTGAGAATTGTCTGTTCAAATCCTTTGACCATTTATCAATTGGAAAATGGTTTGATTTCTTATAGAATAGAGTCAATTGTCTATATATTTTGGAAATGAGGCCTTTATCAGAACCTTTGATTATAAAAATGTTTTCTCAGTTTATTGTTTCCCTTCTAATCTTGTCTGCATTTGTTTTGTTTGTACAAAAACTTTTCAATTGGATATAACCAAAATTTTCTATGGTGTGGTCAATAGTGATCTCTAGTTCTTCTTTGGAAGAACTCCCTCTTCCACAGGTCTGAGAGGTAAACTAGCCTATGCTCTTCCAATTTATTTATAATCTCATTCTTTATGCCTAGGTCATGAACCCATTTTGATCTTATCTTGGTGTACGGTGTTAAGTGTGGGTCAATGCCTAGTTTCTGCCATACTGATTTCCAATTTTCCCAGCAATTTTTGTCAAATAGTGCATTCTTATCCCCGAATGTGGTGTCTTTGGGTTTGTCAAACACTGTATTAATAAAGTTATTGGCTGTTTTGTCCTTTGAACCTAACCTATTAAATTGATCAACTAGTCTATTTCTTAGTCAATACCAGATGGTTTTAGTAACTGCTGCTTTATAATAAAATTTTAGATCTGGTATAGCTAGGCCACCTTCATTTGATTTTTTTTCATTAATTCCTTTGAAATTCTTGACCTTTTGTTTTTCCATATGAACTTTGTTATTATTTTTTCTAGTTCATCAAAGTAGTTTTTGGGGAGTCTGATTGGTATAGCGCTAAATAAATAGATTAATTTAGGTAGTATTGTCATCTTTATTATATTTGCTCACCCAATCCAAGAGCATTTAATATTTTTCCAGTTGGTTAGATCAGACTTAATTTGTGTGGAAAGTGTTTTGTAGTTTTGCTCATAAAGTTTCTGATTTTCCCTTGGCAGATAGATTCCTAAATATTTTATACAATCAGTAGTTACTTTAAATGGAATTTCTTTTTGTAACTCTAACTGTTGGGTTTTGTTAGTGATATATAAGAATGCTGATGACTTATGTGGGTTTATTTTATATCCTGCAACTTTGCTAAAGGTGTGGATTGTTTCTAATAACTTTTTGGTAGAGTCTCTGGGGTTCTCTAAGTATACCATCATCTCATCAGCAAAGAGTGATAATTTGGTTTCCTCATTGCATATTCTTATTCCTTTAATCTCTTTCTCAACTCTTATTGCCAAAGCTAGCATTTCTAATACAATATTAAATAGTAACAGTGATAGTGGGCAACCTTGCTTTACTCCTGATCTTTTTGGAAATGGTTGCAGTTTGTCCACATTACATATGATGCTTACTGCTGGTTTTAAATAGATGCTGCTGATTATTTTAAGGAAAAGTCCATTTATTCCTATACTCTCAAGAGTTTTTAATAGGAGTGGATGTTGGATTTTATCAAATGCTTTTTCTGCATCTATTGAGATGATCATATGATTTTTGTTAATTTGATTAATGTGGCCAATTATACTGATAGTTTTCCTAATATTGAACCAGCCCTGCATTCCTGGTATAAATCCTACTTGATCATGGTGTATTATCCTGGGAATGATTTTTTGTAGTCTTTTTGCTAATATCTTATTTAAGATTTTAGCATCAATATTCGTTAGAGAGATTGGTCTATAATTTTCTTTCTCTGTTTTCAACCTACCTGGTTTAGGTATCAGTACCATGTCTGTATCATAAAAGGAGTTTGGTAGGACTCCCTTCATTCCCTATTTTTTCAAATGTTTATAAAGCATTGGGGCTAATTGTTCTTTGAATGTTTGGTAGAATTCACATGTAAATCCACCTGGTCCGGGGGATTTTTTTTTTTAGGGAGTTGATTAATAGCTTGTTCTATTTCTTTTTCTGAAATGGGACTATTTAAGCAATTTACTTCCTCCTCTGATAATCTGGGAAGCCTATATTTTTGGAGGTAGTCATCCATTTCGCTTAGGTTATCAAATTTATTGGCATAAAATTGGGCAAAGTAACACCTTATTATTTCTTTAATTTCCTCTTCAACGGTGGAAAGGTCTCCTTTTTCATTTTTAAGACTGTCAATTTAATTTCTCTCTCTCCTTTTTCTAATCAGATTTACCAAAGGTTTATCAATTTTATTGGTTTTTTCATAAAACCAACTCTTAGTTTTATTTATTAGTTCAATAGTTTTTTTTTTTTACTTTCTATATTATTAACTTCTCCTTTTAATTTTAGAATTTCAACTTTAGTAATTGATTGGGGGTTTTTAATTTGGTCTTTTTCTAACTTTTTAAGTTCCAGGTCCAATTCATTGATCTTCTCTTTTTCTATTTTATTCAAGTAAGCCTCTAAGGATATAAAATTTCCCCTTATTACTGCTTTGGCTGCATCCCATAAATTTTGATATGATGTCTCATCGTTGTCATTATCTTGAGTGAAATTATTAATTGTGTCTATAATTTGCTGTTTCACCCAATCATTCTTTAAGATGAGATTATTTAGTTTCCAATTACTTTTTGGTCTATTTACACCTAACTCTTTGTTGAATGTAGTTTTTATTGCAAAAAAATAGTATTTTTTATTTATTTGGTAAATTGTGATCTGAAAAGAAAGCATTTACTATTTCTGCCTTCCTGCATTTAATTTTAAGGTCTTTATGTCCTAATATATGGTCAATTTTTGTGTAGATTCCATGAACTGCTGAGAAGAAAGTATACTCCTTTCTGTCACCATTCAGTTTTCTACAGAGATCTGTCATACCTAATTTTTCTAATATTCTATTTACCTCTTTAATTTCTTTCTTATTTGTTTTGTGATTCGATTTATCTAAATCTGAGAGTGCAAGATTGAGATCTCCCACTATTATAGTTTTGCTGTCTATTTTTTCTCGCAACTCTCTTAGCTTCTCTTTAAGGAAGTTAGATGCTATACCACTTGGTGCATATATGTTTAATACTGATATTGCTTCATTGTTTATAGTACCCTTAAGCAAGATATAGTTTCCTTCCTTATCTCTTTTAATTAGATCAATCTTTGCTTTTGCTTGTTCTGAGATAAGGATGGCTACCCCTGCTTTTTTGACTTCACCAGAAGCATAATAGATTCTGCTCCAGCCTTTTACTTTTACTCTGTATGTATCTCCCTGTTTTAAATGTATTTCCTGTAAACAACAGATTGTAGGGTTCTGACTTTTGATCCAGTCTGCTATCCGCCTCCTCTTTATGGGAGAGTTTATCCCATTCACATTTACAGAAATAACCAATTCTGTATTTCCTGCCCTCCTAATATCCCCAGATTATACTTTTCTTTTTCTTGCCCTCCTTCCCTTCTTCCCTAGTATTAAACTTATTGGTCCCACTAACGTCGCACAGCTCTCCCTCTTTCGTATCCCTCTCTCCTCCCTTTGAATCCCTTCCCCTTTTCTTGTTCCCTTCCCTTATTACTCTTTTTCCTTCTCCCTTTTCCTCTCCCACTTTTTAATGAAGTGAGAGAAGAATCTCTGTAAAACAAATGTCTTTTGTTTCCTCTTTGAGCCAACTCTGATGAGAGTAGGATTCACACAATGTTCCTCCCCCTCTCTAAGTTCCCTCATATATGATAGGTTTCCTTTGCCTCATTGTCTCATGTAGTTTCCCTCTTTTTATCTCCCCTCTTCCCTTTTTCTGACACTATCCCCTTTCCATTTCTACTTCCCTTTTTTATGTTATATCGGTAAAATCAAATTATACATATGGTTTTTATGTATGTCCACAACAGAAGTACAGTTCTCAAGAGTTCCTTTTACCTTTTTCTACTTCTCTTGATTCCTGTTGTTGGAGATCAAATTTTTTGTTTGTCTGATTTTTTTCCTTAGAAACAGATGGAATTCCTCTATTTCATTAAATGTCCATCTTCTTCCATGGAAAAAAATACTCAGCTTAGCTGGGTAATTTATTCTTGGCTGTATTCCAAGTTCTTTTGCCTTTCAGAATATCTGATTCCAGGCCCTTCGATCCTTTAATGTTGAGGCAGCCAGATCTTGCGTGACCCTTATTGTGGCATCTCAGTATTTGAACTGATTTTTCCTGGCTGCTTGTAAAATTTTTTCTTTAGTCTGAAAATTCTGAAGTTTGGCCACAATATTCCTCGGAGTCTTTATTTTAGGGTCTTTTTCAGAAGGTGTTCAATGAATTCTTTCAACGCCTATTTTCCCTTCCGGTTCTATTACTTCTGGGCAGTTCTCTTTGATGATTTCCTGTAAAATAGTATCTAGGCTCTTTGTTTCATCATAATTTTCTGGTAGTCCGATGATCCTCAGGTTATCTCTCCTAGATCTATTTTCCAGGTCTGTTGTTTTTCCAAGTAAATATTTGACATTTTTTTTTCCAATCTTTCATTTTTTTGGTTTTGCTTGACTGATTCTTGATGTCTCAATGAATCAGTCATTTCTATTTGTTCAGTTCTGATTTTTAGTGAGTTATTTTCTTCATTAGCTTTTTTTTTTTTTTTTTTTTTTTTTACTTCTTTTTGTATATGTCCAATTGAGTTGTTTTGCTCTATGGAAATTTTTTCCATTTCACTATTTTTTTTTTTTAGTGAGTTATTTTCTTTTTCCAATTCGCAAACTCTGTTTCCCTGCACTTCTTGGGAGTTTTTTACCTTTTCCAATTCACATTTCAGGAAGTTGTTTTCTTTTTCCACTTTATCAAATTTTTCTTTTAGTGAGTTATGTGCCTTTTCTGTATTCTCTTGCATAGCTTCTCTTTCCTTTCCTCATTTCTCTTCTAGATTTCTTTTAAGGTTTTGAATAGTCTCTTCTAGGAGAGCTTTTTGTATTGGAGACCAACAATTGTCTGGAGACTGTCTGCTATTAGTCTCTTCAGGGTTGAAAAGCTGTTCTCTTTCTGTGTAGAAACTATCAATCTTTCTTTTGATTTTTTTTACTCATTTTGTTAAAGCCTGTAAGGTCTGCCTTCAGAGCCAGGAGGTTACCAGCTTCCTCTGCAGAGCAGTGAAAAGTATATGGACGGGTAGCTGTCCTGCCAACTGGCTACAAAAAGCAGCGAGGTACTGGAGTGCTCTGGGAAAGAGTTCCTCACCCAAAAGTAACTCAGGCCTGCAGGGCCAGGCTGGGAAAGTGCCCTTCAAAGAACCCCTGCTGTATGAAATAATGACTGCCCTGGGGCTAGACACTTAGCAGTGAGAGTTTCACTGCCCCAAGCCAAACCCTGCCCTGGGGCTGTGGGTATTAGCAGCTGAGCAGTGAATGGATTTGCAGGGACCAGAAGTGTCTGCCTGGGAAGTGCAGTCAGCAGGGGAGGTTCTATTGCCCCAGGCTGAGCCCCCCACTCTGAAGATTAGAGGCTGCCCAGGCTGTGCCACCCTGCCGTGCAGATTAGTAACTGTCCCCACAAAAGCCCCTAACTGCAGGATGTGGCCGCAGGGCTGCAGTAAAGTCTGTCTGAGTCATTTCCGGGTTTGAGGGGTTACAGCCAGATCTCGTTAGGTTCTGGCGTTTTTTAGAGGACCCTCTGTTTTAGGCTTTAATTTCTCTGCCAGTTTACTGCTTTGTAATCAAGGCAGAGCAGTTAGCCTATAGCAGGGTCGTCTCTATAACTTTTTTAGCCACAGAGATCACCCCTGCCCCTGGTCTGCTCAGGACACTAGCCTCTCACTGCCTGTGCTAGTCTGTTCTGGTCCCTCAGGACAAACCTTTCCTGGTGAGCTTCCAGATGGACTTCTGCTGATAAATTGTAGTGCTTCTAATCTTCATGAATTTAAGCAGTGAAGAGTTATTTTTGAGGCTGGATTAAATAGTTGGTTATGAGGGTGATGAGAGGAGCTTGGAGAGTCGTGTGTGCCTGCTCTGCCATCTTGGCTCCGCCCCGATTGGAGTTTCTATATCTTTTAAAGTTCTTCACAATATCTGTGTTATTGAATAATTTGTTTTTCTGATTCTGCTTACCTGATTTTATCTGAAATCACCTATTTTATTATTTCTTACAAGATAATAATCTATCAAATTTATGTATCATAATTTTTAGTCATTCCCAGATGATGAATACTTCTTCAATCTTTAATTATTTGCTACAAAATAAGTTAACATAACATATAAGTTAATATTATATATGTATGTATCTTTTATATATATATATGAAAATTAATGTAAACATGTTTATGTATCCTTAGTGTTTTTTGTTTGTTTCTTTTTCTTTAGAACTAATTCTCTTAATCTTATTTTCCTTATCTTTCTCCACTTTCACTTCCCTGTTGCATGAATGTATTTCTATACGTAAATATGTTTTTATTTCCCCCTGATATAAACTGACATCTTTCAGGGGGAAGAGTTGGAAAGGCCTTGATGTGAACTGTGTTCCCTTTAACCTGTGGGGGAAGGGTAATTCCGGGTCTCAAACTGTCCTCTAGAAAGGGCACACCCTCCTGTGCATAAAGGAAACACCCAAGATAATAATCTCCTTCGATTTTGAATTGAATTAAATTGAAAAATCAGTCTTTCAGTTTTGTCTGGAGTTGGGCCTCCAGTTCAAGGTCAAACATCAAAGCAGCGACAATATATCTAGTTCTATATGCCCAGATATTTTGCAAAAGTCCAAACAGGATTTTGCCCATTGATGAAGATATTTTCTTCTGTGTTAACTTACCTTTGCTAATTTCTAATTAGGAGTTTGCCCACTAAGAAATCAGTCTTCCTAGCAAGGTTTCTTAGAGTAAATAAATCCCATTCTTTGCCACAAACTTCCTGCCTGTATTTATTAAGGCTTGAGAATTCTTTCACAAAACAATCAGCCAAGGGGATCCCATTGCTGTTAGGGGGATCTCTTACTCTCAGTTCTCACATCTCATCACTGCTTTGATCAGTTTAAATGAAAGGAAGATTCACATGTCATCTGCTCTCCACCCTTTCATCCTTTTTGAAAATATGAATTTCTTGGACAATCCAATTATGTGAAATAATTTTATTTTTTCATTCCACTTTATCATACTTAGTGCATTTCTCTTCTCCACCTTTTACAATACATTTTTTAATATCTTCAAAACATATGTGAACTGATCCCAGGCCTTCTACAATCTCTCCTCTGAACCTTGATGGTTATAAGCTATAAGAGGACATATTATCATCTCCCTATATTAGGATATTAGGGTTTTTTTGTCAATGTTCTTATGAATTTTACTCAACTTTATCTGTTAATATTTTCATGAATTTTTTTAAATCTTATTTTTGCAAATGATTTGCAGATATGGACGTTTCGTCATGAGTGTTCAGAATGTCTTCTTTTGTTAAAAGGCAATTTCTTTCCCTATTGTATTATACTTACTTATGCTGTTACAGTTATTTTTGGTTATGAACCTATTTATTTTCTTTTTTAGACTATGACACTCTAATAACCTCTCTACTCATTTATTGCAGCAGCTGCCATGGGGAACTTAACCTTAGCTCCTTGAAACTTGAAATCTTTCTTTCTGTCTTAACTCATTTTTTTTTCTTTGATCTGGAAGATTTGGATTTTGATTATGATGTTTCTGAGAGTTTTTATTTTGAAATATCTTTCAACAAGTGACCAGTATACACATAGATACATATTAAATGATGTAGAAATGCATGCTTTACCATGGTCAGAATCACACATTGGAGAAAGTCATTTAGCATTTCAATGCTTTAAGCAACTAAGATTATAAATTGCAAATTATATATATCTTCATATGTAAATTGTTTTTTCAACAGAGACCTCTCCTGTAGAGGAGAATTCTGGAAAGGTACACGTGAATCAAGGACAGCAGGATGCTTATAGTTAAGTACCTATTAAGTGTGATTGATGGGATAATAGTTCTCTAGTTAAACATATACTTCATGTGATGTAATGATGTAAAGTATAGTTGGCATATACTTAGTGTAATATGGTGATGTAATATTCTAGCTACACGCTCTATTGAGTTGAAAATTAGTCCAGGACCACTCCTACTTAGCTGGAACTCTGTGTGTGTGTGTGTGTGTGTGTGTGTGTGTGTGTGTGTGTGTGTGTACTTGAAATACCCCCTTAGGAAACCAGATTTCAATAAAGTCCATTTTAATTCAAATTAAAATACTTGACTATTCATTTAAACCCAAGTCACTCAGCCCAACCCTCATTATTTGGATTTGTATAGCTCTGAGTGAGTATAAATACCAATAATAGGTATTCTGCCCAGAAATTCAAGAGGATCTTCCCCTTCCAAACTGATTCTTTTGGAAGGAAAACTAGACCATCTTTTGCCTCAATTCTTATTTAATCTGTAATTACTGAATTGCCTCAGACAAAACAAGAGTTGGGAAATGTTAGCTTAAAAAGGCCAAAGTCTCCCACTACAACAGGGGCCTTCTCTAATCCTATAGACTGTATATAGCTACAATGGTAAGGTATAAGTCCTAGGGAGGATATAGCAATAACCTAAGACTTTCTGGCTGTCAGTAATTACAAAGTTTCTGAGAATTCAGAAGAGGGGTGTAGCTCCACCACAAAGTCCTAGATTCAATACTCCTCAACTGCACCTAAAAGGCCACTCCCAAATTTTACCTTTAAGCCATAAAATTAACACTGATTTAAAGAACCTGATCTTTGCTTCTTTTTCATATATATATATATATATATATATATATATATATATATATATATATATATATATATATATACATACATACATACATACATATATATTTTAATCCTGATTCTTTGCTAAATTCCCATGGAACTTGTACTGCTGGCATCAGTATAATAAATCTTTGCCTTTTTTTAATATTTTATTTTATTTTATTTAATAATAACTTTATATTGGCACAATCCATGCCAGGGTAATTTTTTTTACAACATGATCCCTAGCACTCGTTTCTGTTCTGATTTTTTCTCTCCCTCCCTCTACCCCCTCCCCTAGATGGCAAGCAGTCCTATATATGTTAGATATGTTGCAGTATATCCTAGATACAATATATGTTTGCAGAACCGAAAAGTTCTCTTATTGCACAGGGAGAATTGGGTTCACAAGGTAAAAATAACCCGGGAAGAAAAACAAAGATACAGATAGTTCACATTCGTTTCCCACTGTTCTTTCTTTGGGTGTAGCTGCTTCTGTCCATCATTTATCAATTGAAACTCAGTTAGGTCTCTTTGTCAAAGAAATCCACTTCCATCAGAATACATCCTCATACAATATCGTTGTCGAAGTGTATAATGATCTCCTGGTTCTGCTCATTTCACTTAGCATCAGTTCATGTAAGTCTCGCCAGTCCTCTCTGTATTCATCCTGCGGGGTCATTCCTTACAGAGCAATAATATTCCATAACATTCATATACCACAATTTACCCAGCCATTCTCCAATTGATGGGCATCCATTCATTTTCCAGTTGTAGCCACTACAAACAGGGCTGCTACAAACATTTTGGCACATACAGGTCCCTTTTCCTTCTTTAGTATTTCTTTGGGATATAAGCCCAATAGAAACACGGCTGGATCAAAGGGTATTCACAATTTGATAACTTTTTGGGCATAATTCCAGATTGCTCTCCAGAATGGTTGGATTCGTTCACAACTCCACCAACAATGCATCAGTGTCCCAGTTTTTCCCGCATCCCCTCCAACATTCATCATTATTTTTTCCTGTCATCTTAGCCAATCTGACAGGTGTGTAGTGATATCTCAGAGTTGTCTTAATTTGCATTTCTCTGATTAATAGTGATTTGGAACACTCTTTCATGTGAGTGGTAATAGTTTCAATTTCATCATCTGAAAATTGTCTGTTCACATCCTTTGACCATTTATCAATTGGAGAATGGCTTGAATTCTTATAAATTTGAGTTAGTTCTCTATGTATTTTGGAAATAAGGCCTTTATCAGAACCTTTAACTGTGAAGATGTTTTCCCAGTTTGTTGCTTCCCTTCTAATCTTGTTTGCATTCGTTCTGTTTGTACAAAGGCTTTTTAATTTGATGTAATCAAAATTTTCTATTTTGTGATCAGTAATGGTCTCTAGTTCATCTTTGGTCACAAATTTCTTTCTCCTCCACAAGTCTGAGAGATAAACTATCCTATGTTCCTCTAATTTATTTATAATCTCATTCTTTATGCCTAGGTCATGGACCCATTTTGATCTTATCTTGGTATATGGTGTTAAGTGTGGGTCCATGCCTAATTTCTGCCATACTAATTTCCAGTTATCCCAGCAGTTTTTATCAAATAATGAATTCTTATCCCAAAAGTTAGAATCTTTGGGTTTGTCAAACACTAGATTGCTATATTCTGTCTTGTGAACCTAACCTTTTCCATTGATCCACTAATCTATTTCTTAGCCAATACCAAATGGTTTTGGTGACTGCTGCTTTATAATATAATTTTAGATCAGGTACAGCTAGACCAACTTCATTTGATTTTTTTTTTATTAATTCCCTTGAGATTCTTGACTTTTTATTGTTCCATATGAATTTTGTTGTTATTTTTTCTAGATCATTAAGATATTTTCTTGGAAGTCTGATTGGTATAGCACTAAATAAATGCATTAGTTTAGGGAGTATTGTCATCTTTATTATATTCGCTCGGCCTATCCAAGAGCACTTAATATTTTTCCAATTATTTAAGTCTGACTTTATTTGTGTGGAAACTTTTTTTTTAATTTTGCTCATATAATTCCTGACTTTCCTTTGGTAGATAGATTCCCAAATATTTTTTGGTATCAACAGTTATTCTGAATGGAATTTCTCTTTGTATCTCTTGCTGTTGGGTTTTGTTGGTGATGTATAAGAATGCTGAGGATTTATGGGGATTTATTTTGTATCCAGCTACTTTGCTAAAATTATGAATTCTTTCTTTTTTTTATATTTTCTTTTATTTTATTGTTTTTTAAATAACTTTTTATTGATAGAACGCATGCCAGGGTAATTTTTTGCCAGAGACCATGTCCTTGGAATCAAAGAGCTGCCTGCCCTGGGAACCAGAAAGCCCGGGAAGTTCTCACACTGACACTGAAGCTATAACCTTGCCATAAATAAAACTATTCCTCCCCAAATTCCTGAGACAAGATAGTGTGAGTCCCAGGAAATTGCCCCCATCAGCCAGGTGCAAGATAATTTCCAGGCTCCAGAATGTCTGCTACACTTTTGGCTTGACACCTTCACCTTTTCAACCCCCCACTCAGAAATGTATATAACTGGACTCTTTTCACTCATTAAACTGAGACTTTGTTTCACCCCAACTGGTCTCCCTCCTCTTTTCTAACCCCATTACTTTTCAGGCATAGCCTTACAGACAAATGCCAGCCTCAGGGCCCACACTCTGATGACCTGCAGGACGGGTCAATTTTTTACAGCATTATCCCTTGCATTATTCTGTTCCAATTTTTCCCCTGCCTCCCTCCACCCCTTCCCCCAGAGGGCAAGCAGTCCTTTACATGTTGAATGGGTTACAATAGATACAATATATGTGTGCAGAACTGAACAGTTTTCTTGTTGCACAGGGAGAATTGAATTCAGAAGGTATAAATAACCCGGGAAGAAAAACAAAAATGCAAGCAGTTTATATTCATTTCCCAGTGTTCTTTCTCTGGGTGTAGCTGCTTCTGTCCATCTTTGATCAATTAAAGCTCTCTTTATCGAAGAGATCCACTTCCATCAGAATACATCCTCAAACAGTATCGTTGTTGAGGTATATAATGATCTCCTGGTTCTGCTCATTTCACTCAGCATCAGTTCATGTAAGTCTCGCCAGTCCTCTCTGTATTCATCCTGTTGGTCATTCCTTACAGAACAATAATATTCCATAACATTCATATACCACAATTTATTCAACTATTCTCCAATTGATGGACATCCTTTCATTTTCCAGCTTCTAGCCACTACAAACAGGGCTGCCACAAACATTTTGGCACATATAGGTCCCTTTCCTTTCTTTAGTATCTCTTTGGGGTATAAGCCCAGTAGAAACAATGCTGGGTCAAAGGGTAGGCACAGTTTGATAACTTTTTGAGCATAGTTCCAAATTGCTCTCCAGAATGGCTGGATATGTTCACAATTATGAATTATTTCTAATAGCTTTTTAGTAGAATCTCTGGGGTTCTCTTGGTATACCATCATGTCATCTGCAAAAAGTGATAGTTTGGTTTCCTCATTGCTTACTCTAATTTCTTTAATCTCTTTCTCGACTCTTATTGCAAAGGCTAGTGTTTCTAATACAATATTGAATAATAATGGTGATAGTGGGCAACCTTGCTTCACTCCAGATCTTACTGGGAAAGGTTCCAGTTTTTCCCCATTGCATATGATGCTTACTGAAGGCTTTAGATATATGCTCCTGATTATTTTAAATTAAAGTCCATTTATTCCTATGCTCTCAAGTGTTTTTATTAGGAATGGATGTTGGATTTTATCAAATGCTTTTTCTGCATCTATTGAGATGATCATATGGTTTTTGTTTGTTTGGTTATTGATATAGTCAATTATGCTAATAGTTTTCCTAATATTGAACCAGCCCTACATTCCTGGTATAAATCCTACTTGGTCATAGTGCATTATCCTGGGGAAGATTTTTTGTAATCTTTTTGCTAATATTTTATTTAAGATTTTAGCATCAATATTCATTAGGGAGATTGGTCTATAATTTTCTTTCTCTGTTTTTAGCCTACCTGGTTTAGGTATCAGTACCATTTCTGTGTCATAAAAGGAGTTTGGTAGGACTCCTTCAATCCCTATTTTTTCAAATAGTTTATTTAGCATTGGAGTTAATTGTTCTTTAAATGTTTGATAGAATTCACATGTAAATCCATCTGGTCCTGGGGATTTTTTCTTAGGGAGTTGATTGATAGTTTGTTCTATTTCTTTTTCTGAGATGGGACTGTTTAGGATATTTACTTCTTCCTCTGTTAGTTTGGGCAAGCTATATTTTTGGAGGTATTCTTCTATTTCATTTAAGTTGTCGAATTTATTGGCATAAAGTTGGGCAAAGTAACTCTTAATTATTGCTCTAATTTCCTCTTCGTTAGTGGCGAGTTCTCCCTTTTCATTCTTAAGACTAACAATTTGATTTTCCTCTTTCCTTTTTTTAATCAGATTTACTAAGGGTTTGTCTATTTTGTTGGTTTTTTCATAGAACCAACTCTTTGTTTTATTATATATTTATTTTATTCAATAGTTTTTTTACTTTCAATTTTATTGCTCTCTCCTTTTAATTTTAGAATTTCAAGTTTAGTATTTGACTGGGGGTTTTTAATTTGTTCCTTTTCTAGCATTTTTAGTTGCAAGCCCAATTCATTGACCTTCTCTTTCTCTATTTTATACAAATAGGCCTCTAGAGATATGAAATTTCCCCTTATTACCGCTTTGGCTGCATCCCGTACATTTTGGTATGATGTCTCATTATTATCGTTTTCTTGGAGGAAGTTATTAATTAGGTCTATGATTTGCTGTTTCACCCAATCATTCTTTAGTATAAGATTATTTAGTTTCCAATTATTTTTTGGTCTACTTTCCCCTGGCTTTTTGTTGAATGTAACTTTCATTGCATCGTGGTCTGAAAAGGATGCATTTACTATTTCTGCCTTACTGCATTTGAGTTTGAGGTTTTTATGTCCTTAATATATGGTCATTTTTTTTTTTGTATAGATTCCATGAACTGCTGAAAAGAAGGTGTACTCCTTTCTGTCTCCATTACATTTTCTCCAGAGATAAATCATATCTAATTTTTCTAGTATTCTATTTACCTCTTTGACTTTTTTCTTATTTATTTTGTGGTTTGATTTATCTAATTCTGAGAGTGCAAGGTTGAGATCCCCCACTATTATAGTTTTGCTGTCTATTTCTTCTTGCAGCTCTCTTAATTTCTCTTTTAAGAATTTAGATGCTACACCACTTGGTGCATATATGTTTAATATAGATATTGCTTCATTATCCATGCTACCCTTTAGCAAGACATAGTGCCCTTCCTTATCTCTTTTAATTAGATCAATTTTTGCTTTAGCTTGATCTGAGATCAGGATGGCTACCCCTACTTTTTTGACTTCACCTGAAGCATAGTAGATTTTGCTCCAACCTTTTACCTTTAACCTGCATGTATCTCCCCGCTTCAGATGTGTTTCCTGTAAACAACATATTGTAGGATTCTGGCTTTTAATCCATTCTGCTAACTGCTTCCTCTTTATGGGGGAGTTTACCCCGTTCACATTTATGGTTAAAATGACCAATTCTGTATTACTTGCCATCTTGTTAACCCCAATTTATGCTTTTCTCCTTTCTTTCCCCCTTACCCCCCTTCCCAGTATTAAGCTTGTGAGTACCACTTGCTTCTCACAACCCTCACTTTTTAGTATCCCTACCCTCGCCTTAGAGTTCCTCCCCCTATCTTACCCCTTTCCCTCCCAGTTTCCGTATTCCCTTCCACTTAGCTTATTCCTTCCCTTTTCACTTTTCCCTTCTCACTTTTCAATGAGGTGGGAGAAGTTTCACCATAGATTGAATATGTCTAAAATAATTCTCTTAAAGCCAATTCTGAAGGCAGTAAGATACCCACTATATTTATCCCCCTCCATTCTTTCTCTTAGATATAATAGGTTTCCTTTGCCTCTTCATGAGATGTAGTACCCCCACTTTACCCTTTGTCTGGTACAATGTCCTTTCCACATCTAGTTTCTAGAACAAGGTATACATGTATTCTTTATACATCTTTATAGCCAAAATATAGTTTCCAAGATTAATCTTTACCTTTTTAGATTTCTCTTGAGTTCTGTATTTGTAGATCAAACTTTTTGTTAAGTTCTGGATTTTTCATCAAAAATAGGTGAAATTCGCTTACTTTGTTGAATATCCATCTTCTTCCCTGGAAAAAGATGCTCATTCTAGCTGGGTAAGTTATTTTTGGTTGCATACCAAATTCCTTAGCCTTTTGGAATATCATATTCCAGGTCCTTCGATCCTTTAGTGTGGATGCTGCTAGATCCTGGGTGATCCTTATTGTGGCTACTCGATACTTGAATTGGGTTTTTCTAGCTGCTTGCAGTATTTTTTCCTTCGTCTGAGGGTTCTGGCATTTGGCCACTATATTTCTTGGTGTTTTGATTTTAGGATCCCTTTCAGTAGGGGATCGATGAATTCTTTCAATGTCTATTTTACCCTCTGTTTCTATGACTTCTGGGGAGTTCTCTTTGATAATTTCCTGGAAAATAGTGTCCAGGCTCTTTTTTTCATCATGCTTTTCTGGGAGTCCAATAATTCTCAGATTGTGTCTCCTGGATCTGTTTTCCAGGTCTGTTGTCTTCCCCAGATGGTATTTCACATTCTTTTCCATTGTTTGATTATTTTGGATTTGCTTGACTAATTCTTCTTTTCTCCTCGAGACAAATTCCATTTGTTCGAACCTGATTTTCAATGAAGTATTTTCTTCATTCACTTTTTAAAAATCTTTTTCTAATTGCCCAATTGAGTTCTTTTGTTCTATGGAATTTTTTTTTTCATTTCACCAATTTTGTTTTTTAGAGAGCTATTTTCTGTTTCCAGTTCACTAATCCTATTTTTCAAGGATTTTATTTCTTTATCCACTCTCTCATTAAATGAGTGGGATGACTTCTCCAGGCTCTTTTGCCAAGCCTCCCTCTCCTTTTCCCATTTTTCTTCTAGCTCTCTTGTGAGAGCCTTTTTAATTTCCTCCATGAGATTCATCTGTGCTGAGGAACAGATGATCTCCTCCTTTGGGGATTCACCTGGAGACAGTCTGTCTCCAGTCTCCCCAGGATTTAGAGTCTGCTCTCTATCTATATAGAAGCTATCAAGGGTTACAGTCCTCTTCAATTTTTTGCTCATTTTGTCAAAGAATCAAAGACAAACTAGCAAAAAGAAAAAAAAAGAAAAAACCCTAAATGGAGGCTGCTTTCTTTGTGGGAGGGGCTGGGTGGTGTTACCGAGCTTCCTCTACAGACTGCGGGGGCAGCAGCAAGGCACTAGCAGGACAGCGATGGCTGTGCTGCGCCTGCGCTCTGAGACTCTGAGAACGTGCTGAGACACTGTGGGGGAGGGGAGGCCAGGTCCCGAGAGACTCCAGCTGTTTGGGGTTATATTCTTCACCCCCGGTGTTTTTAGCTTCTCTGCTGGGCTGCTGACTTGTTGCCAGGGCAAAGTATCCAATCCTGTAGCCAAGCTCTCCCTGCAGAAATGGCTGCGATCACACCCCACCCCCTCTCCAGTCTGCTCAGCTGTGAGCTGCCTTCTGTGCTCTCACTGCCACTGCAGCCTGCGCTTGATCCAAAACCGTCCCCGCCCTCAAGCAAAAACAGATCTTTCCTGGTAAATCTCAAGGATGGCTTCTCTTGGTAACTATTTGTGGGGTTTTTTTCACTCAAGCATTAATTCAGAGGCTTGTAATGGAATGGATTCTGAGAGAAAAACACAGAGCTTACACAGCTGTGTGCCTCCTCTCTGCCATCTTGGCTGGAAGTCCAAATCCTTGCCTTTTAACAAGGAGACAAAGTTTGCTAATTCTTTCACAATATCCTTGACAGGGAAGAGAGAGTGAGACTGATGACTTTGCACAAATCTCCTTCATTTAAATCCAATTCACTTGCAAGTCAAGATATCATTTATTTATTTATTTTTGAGAATGAAGGTCAAACAACAACAAACAATAGACTTTGAAAGAAGCTGAAAGATTTAGGTGATATTTTTGCCCCACCTTTAATAAATTCTGACTTTAATATCAAGTAAAAAACTTAACCTTTTTGTTTTCTAGACTGGTCTTTAAGAGTATAAATTGCAAAGAAATTCTCAAACTATATTGGTAGAGGAAATTTCCTCATGTGGGATTTCCTCATACCAATGAAATCAATCTCTATAACTATGCATATACATTATATGTAAGAATTCTTGTTTCAGGTTCAGAGTTCTGGCCCATAACATCTCCTGCTTTCTTTTGTTTTAGAACATAGGTAGTCACACTCTCCCTGACTTCTCAAGGAAGTGAGAACCCCAAAAAGGAGATGATCATGCCTTCCCTGACTTCTCAAAAAAGGGGTGAAAACACTGAAAAAGAAAGTGATCATGTCCTTCCTGAAGTCTCAGAAAGGAAGATGAAAACCAAAGGTAAGTGTGGAATCAAACCAGATTAGTGGGTTTTTGAAGGGTCTCACTTGAAACAGGTATACATAAATCTATCAACATGGGAGTTATTACATAAGTATATAGCAATATAACACAGGCTAGTAGTGATGTAACAAATAACATGATTCAACATGAGGAATTATATGTGTCCATAAGTCCCAGAAATAGTCCAAAACCAATCTATTGTCCATTACTTCATATGTCTGAAAATCCAATGATTCCTGCAAGTTTTGAAGTTCTGCAGTAGTCTCATCTTGTGTTAGGGAATCCAATGATTCCTGGAGAGTTTGAAGTCCTGCATCAGTCTTATCAACAATTTTTCTTCTTAGGGAATCCAATGACTCCTGTTGTTTTTGAAGTTCTGTAACAGTCTCATTATCAGCCATGTTCTTTCAGTGTCAGATGTTTTGTCAGATGTCTTCTCCTTTGGTTTGGGGTTTTTTCTCTTTTTCTGTCTCTCAAGGTGCTCATTGCCACCCATCTGATTCCTTCTCCATTTGTAGAGATACAAGCAAACCCTTTCTCCCAAGCAGTTAACCAATCTAGTCCCTTCCATTCACCACTTATAAATCTCTCCTTATCACTTGGCAATTACATTGGAGCTGCTCTCACTGGACACTGCCCTTCTGTCAGCTTAAAAAGCCTATGTTCTCCCCAATTGTAATCCCTTTCTGCCATCTGACTGCTTTTCTGCTGATTGATCACATCAGAGTCATGAACTTCTAAAGACTCTCTGGGTGTAACCTCAGCTGCCATCATGCCCCATCTGTTTTTTGTTTGAGGTCTTGGAGCTGGGCTCCACCTCTCATTTCCCTGGATCAATCTACATTCTGAGACCCAGTAAAACTCTTATTGCATGGGGTCTTGGGTCTTGTTTCCTCACTCTTTCTTCTCACTCTATCTCTATGCCTACATCGAGCTTTCAGATACCCTACTTTACCACACTGAAAGCATTGACAAGTCTCTCTGGAAGTCCCTTGCCATGAGGAACCCTGTCTTCCCATGTTCTGCATCATAGCCTGTGTTGAAAAGGTATTTATGCCCACTGTGGCACAGTGTCTTATGATCTCCTCTAAAGGAGCATCTTTGTGTAGACCCAAAATAATTCTTCTACACTCCTCATTAGCATTTTCCTTCTGCAATTGTATGACAGCTGTCTGCAAATGTCCCACAAAATCAGTAAAGGGTTTATTTGGACTTTGCTCTATTTTTGTGAAGACTTCCCCTCTATCTTGCTTTCCTGGGAAGGAGCCCCATGCTTTTATAGCATCAGCAGCAATTTGCTCATATGCTGCTATGGAGTAATTAATCTGTACTGAAGTGTCTGCTCTTTGAAGCTCTGTAGTAGTTATATGCTGAAGATAACACATACCTAACATATGCAAATAATGACAGCTGGAGTTAGTCATTCTTAAATTTATATAATCAAAACATTGCTAGAGCCTACCATACACAAAGAGTTTTCACATACATAACTATAATAAGACACAACATGGTGCAATGGAAGGAATATGTGATTAGAAATATTGATTTAGGATTTACCTTAATTTAAATCTTAGCTGGCTTTATCAGTTACTCTCTGTATGAGATTGAACAAGTCATAAACACTGTGGGTTTCAATTTTCCAGAGAGATAACATGATGGGCTTGAACTAGATTGACTTGATCCTTTTGAATGCTAAAACCACAGATGACCAGTTCTTAGGGAATTATATGAAATTCTCAGCCACACTATCATTTCTTATTTATCTGTCACAAATATAACTAAATATACATAATCATGACAACATCTGTTTTTCCCTCTTTCCCATGAATTCTTTACTAGTGCCTCTAAGTCTTTCTATACTCTTACATATGAACATCCTTCTATAAACTATTACAATATCATTCTCAAATACTCAGCACCAAAAAACAAATCAATATCACGTGCTGAGACAACCATCATAAAAGTAGATAAACTTCAGAATAATTTTACATAGTTTGAAGAAATTTAACTAGCTCTTCTTGAGTCTTGGAAATGTACTGTACACACGAAGCAATCACTATTCAGGAGCATGTTTTTAAAAGAATAGGTTATTTTCAAGTTTGGCTCAAATATAAGAATCACAAGCATTTCAATTTATTATAAAGATGTATTTTTCACTCAGTTTCTAGATACATGTAAATTCACAATACAATACAAGTTTTCTGAACAGATCCCCAAGGCTGGTCAACCAGAAGCCATGGGATATTTTATTGCCTACATTTCAATATGAATTAAAATTCATTATGAATTAAAATACTTCATAGATACTCCCCCTTGCCATGTACTGAATATGTCATGACTAAATAAAGCTGGTTATATGAACAAATATTGTCATCTTTAAGAAAAATGAATTTTCACAAGGACTGCATAAATACATAGAAGAAATAAAGCAAAAGATTAAAAAATGTAAAAAGTCTTAGAAAAAATAAATAACTTAGAAGAGAATATGATAAGCCTTAATAAAGAAATTAACACCCTGAAAATTAGACTAGACAATGACATAGCAAGGTACATTAGGGGAAAAAAAATAAAGTAGGAAATGAAATGTCAATTAAAAAAAAGATCTAAAAAACAGAGGACATTAATGAATAATTAAATTTCCTTAAAAATGATTTTTTTAAAGTATGCATAACTTATATCAAGTTGATATAAAGGAAAACTCCACACATTTATTAGAAACAGAATGCAAAGTAAAGATTGAAAGAACTTACCAATCCCATATCAAAGATAAAAATAATTCAAACAGCCAAAATAAAAAAGAATTATAGTTAAGACATAACAAGAATCAGCACAAGCAAGGGGATATCTTGGAAAATACTATTCCAAAGGAAGCACATATGCAAAACAAGAAGTTTTACAGATACTTACTAGAACTATTATATTCTTTTTTTGGCTCAGAAATACTTATTAATGCCTATTCTGTGCTAAAAAGATGGAATGTGGGGGATTGATAGAAGGAAACATCCTTTTCTTTGGGGCTAAATCTAGTAAGCACAGAACTTAACTATATTTTTTCTTTGGTTGTTATTACATATGTGTTTATTACTTTAAATGGAATCCACCACACTTATTTTTCTCATGAGTTTCAATATGCTAGTAAATTTTTCTTATATTCACTATTTCATTTTCCCCCAATCATATGTAAAAGTAATTTAATGGTTTTTTTATTATTATTTTAAGTTTCAAATCTCTCTTTCCCTATCCCCTTTCCCTATTAAGAAGGCAAGCAATTTGATATAGATTATAGATGTACAGTTATGAAAAACATATTTTCATATAATTTATGTTATAAAGGAAAAAAGAGAGCAAAACCCCCATAAAAATGGAATAAAGAAAAAGTAGCTTTCACTCTGTTTTGAGATTTCATTGATTCTTTCTGGGAAGATGGATAGTATTTTTCATCATAATTTTGCTAATAGCCAAGTTATTCACAGCTGATCATCTTACAATATTTCTATTAATGTAGACCCATTTCACTTTGCTTGTAAGTTTTTCAAGGTTTTTCAGAGAATTTTGCTCACCATATCTCACAGAAAAATAGTATTTCATCACAATCATGTACAACCAACTTGTGCAGCCATCCTAATTAATTCTCAATTTTCAATTCTTTGTCACCACTAAAAAGAGTTCCTATAAATGTTCTTATACATACAGGTCCTTTTTCCTTTTTTTTTTTTTTTTTTTAATTACTTTGGGATATAAATCTGGTAGTTATATTGCTTGGTCAGGATATACATAGGCCTTTAGTTATAGTTCCAAATTGCTCTCCAGAATGGTTGCATCAATATCCAACTTCACCAACAATGCATTTGTGTCTTAATTATCTCACATCGCCTCCAACATTTGTGATTTATTGTCAAGAAATTTCAAGATGATGGCAAGATAAATACTGTTGTACCAAAGTTCCCTTTTAATGTCGTGACCCAGTTTCTCCAATTGTACTATTTAGTTATTCGGCCTCTGGTTATAACCTTTCCCTCTTAATGTTAGTGAGGTCTACCTCAGTTGCTCTGCCCCAAAACCCCAGGCTATAATCATCCCTCTTAAATGGTTGATGAGATGAAGGTTTTATATCTTTAGGTTATACACATTCCTTCTTAATGTTTGACAGGATAAAGGTTTATCCATTTTAGATGTCATTAGAATATCAGTAACCTCCCTCCATTGTGTCATCCTAGGGGCCTCCCCCACCATTAGGTTATCCCCACCTAGGTACCTCCCCCATTATGTCACTGTTCCTGTTATCCCATAAAAAAGCTTTGCTGTCCCAGTACGCATAGCTGGATTCTTTGAGATGATAATCTCATCCAGCCCTGGGACCAAGATCCATCTGGTCCCAGTACCTCTCTCCATTTAATAAACTATTGAATTGGTCTCTAACCTCTGTCTTGCTCAGTTTCTTTGGCATTACAATTGATAGAATTGTTTTAGTTTCATTTCTGCAACTAATAGTGATTTAGAACATTTTATGTGATAATAGTAGCTTTGATTACTTTATCTGAAAACTACTTATTCATATGCTTTACCATTTGTCAATTGGAGAATGACTCATTTCTAAAAAAATTGATTCAGTTCTCTATATATTTGAAAAATTATATCTTTTCAGAGAAATTTCCTATACTTTTCTCCCCTACAGCAATGATTACTATATATTTTCTTCTATCCTATTTTCCCATTTTTCCCTGCTCTCATTACCTCCTTTCACTCTGTCCTTTAATGGGTCTTCGTTTGACTGAGGCCATACCCATTCATTGATTAAGATAAGGTAGTGATAAAGGCAAAGTATGGCATCTAGTCCAAAAAAGAAAGGCACCTACTCAAAAGAGAAATGGTTGCTATTTATATTCACTCTGAGTAATCCAGGACCCAAACTATGACTAATTGAGGCTTGACCTGGAGCCTATTGTTGGCCAATCAATGATAGAGTGATTTGGGTTTGAGGTATAGCCTTTAAGAAAGATCTTTATTTATTTATTTTTCTTTTTTGGACTAGGGGAAACAGGTTTAATCCTAATCAATGGATGGGTGTGGCTTCAGTCAAACTGAGACCTACTAAAGACCTTAGCTTAAAAAGGCCAAGGTATTCCACTAGATCCAGGGCTATTTCCAGTTATCCTTTAGTATATCTGGCTATTGGACTCAGATGGCTCTGGAGGAAAAACTGAAGCAGGTGGCCTTGTACAGCCTGTCTTCACTCAAATTCAATTCATTTGCACATCATGGCACCACCTCCCTGATGTCATGGTATCCTTTGAGAATGAAGGAGAAAAATAGCAATCTTGCCCAATCTCAAAAGTGCTTTACTTCTGACTTAATTTCTCTACTCTGCCCCCTTTTCTATCAGTAAAACCTAATTTACCCTCACCCCACCAATCTTCTCTTATATCCTTCCCTTCATGTTTTTCTGTATGTGTCAAGAGAGATTTCCACACCCAACTAAATGTGTATGTTATTCCTTCTTTCAGTCAATAATGATGAGAATAGTGTTCACATGTTCCCCTCTCCACTTCTTTTTTGCTCCTCTTTTACATCATCTATTTTGGATTGCTTGCTGTCTGGAGGAGGAAGAAAGAGGAGGGAGACAGATTTAGATCATAAGGTTTGCTGGGATAGATGTTAAAAATTATCAAACTGGCTAAAATGACAGAAAAAGAAAATGATAAATATCGGAGATGTGGGAAAAATCAAGATAATGATGGTAGAGTTGTGAATTGATCCTACCATTTTGGAGAACAATATGAAACTAAGCCAAAAGACTTAATAAACTGTGTATGCCCTTTGATCTTGTAATACTACTGTTCTATCTGTATTCCAAAGAAATCATAAAAAAGGGAAAAGAACCCACGAGTACAAAAATATTTAGAGCATCTCTTTTCCTGGTAGCAAAGAATTGGAAACTGAGGAAAATGGCTAAACAAGTCCTAATGTATGAATGTAATGGTAGCAAAGAATTGGAAACTGAGGACAATGGCTAAACAAGTCCTAATGTATGAATGTAATGGAATACTATTGTTCTATAAGCAGGCAAATTTCAACAACAACAACAACAACAAAAAGCTTGAAAAGTCTTAGATGAACTGATGCTGAGTGAAGTGCATAGAATTGGAAGAACATCGTGAATAGTAACAGCAACACTGTGTAATCATCAACTATGATATACTTAGCTATTCTCCACAATGCAATGATCCAATGCCAAGGAAATTGTGATGGAATATGCTTACCATATCCAGAGAAAGAACTAAGGACTCTCAATGCAGATTGAAGCATACTATTTTCACTTTTTCTTTCTTGTAGTTTTTCCCTTTTGTTCTCAGTCTTCTTTCACAACATGACTAATGTGAAAATGTTTAACATGATAATCTGTGTCAGATTGCTTGCTGTCTTGGGAAGAGTAGTAGGAAGAAAGGGAAGGAAAAAATTTGGAGCACAAAATCTTACAAAAATGAATGTTGAAAACTATTTTTATATGTAATTGGGAAAAATATTATTAACAAAAAAGTAACCAATAATTTTACTGTATAAGAATTCTTTACTCTAAAGTCAAATACTTTATAAATTTAAAATGCTATGTGACTCTATTGTTTTTTAATAATTATATTATCTCTATCTAATCCAAACTAAGGGAAAAAATAAATTCTAAAATGCTACTTTAAGTATAATTTTCATATTTTTTTCAATAATGATTTACATGTACAGGAACATTCTGTATATTTTAGGCAAATCCATATTACTGTAACATGAATATTATTACATTACAAAATTATTATTATCTAATAGGATAATCTATGTAAAAATAGTAGTTTCCTCAGATTTGTTACAAGTATTAATCCCTTCTAATGTTTCTTATGAATATATTTCAGTAAATAACCTGGAAGCATGACATGAGTATATAACTTTTATAAAAATAAGAAACTAAAGCTTTATATAAAGAACTGAAATGAATTTAGGAATTCATAGTTTTAAATTACATTTTGATGGAATTTTCAATATTCTTAGTAAATAATCTCAGAATATTTAGAAAATAAAAAGAAGCATATTATATCCTTTATTATATTTGGAACTTCTAAATTTGCTTATTTATGTATTATATTTTACATTATACATTTATATATACACACACATATATATATAAATTTATAAGTACTAAATACTATGTGAATATAACATCCTTTTTATATTGCTCTCTTTACATATACACACAAATTTGCATACATGTACACATATCATTAATGTAAAGATTGAAATTGTGTCATATTGTATATTTAATTTTAGATGTTTAGATATGTCATCCAATAGTAACCGTTTTGATGTAAAAATACAAAATTATATTTTGAAACTCAGGACATAGATTGTTGACAAGAAATTGTAGTATGAAAAGCTTAGGGAAAAGTTGTGCAAGAATTGACCCTGAGCATTAACTATTTTGTTTTGTTTCATTATTTTTAAAGGAAAGTAAAATTTTTATTTTACTCTAAAGAGAAAATATACATTATTCAAAATTACAATAATAGCAAATGTGATAAGGTATTAATAAGAATCATAAAAGAATATAAATTTTTAAAAATTGGTTAGTGTGCTTTGCAGTTCTAATATATTACCATGCTAAATAAGGAAAGGAAGTTATCTCCAAGTTTCTAAAATATAACTGAGTCTACAAACATATAAACACAATCTTTCTGTAGAAGATTAAAATAATCTCTATTATTGAACAAACCCAGAATTACCTCAACAATCCAACCAGAATTAACATAATAAATATATGAGTGATTAAATATTTTTATATTAAGGTTTTTTTTTTCTTAAGTGTATAAAAGTTCCAGGCAAAAATAACTACAAATACACAAAGATGTATCTTTGAAGTAACAAGATATGTTGTCCTACATAAATGTTTGTTTATCTTTGGGGGAATTCCTGTGCTCATCTACTACATACTTTAAACCTTTAAATATAATACTTGGAAAGAAATTCTTCAAATAAAAATCACAATGTGAGAGAACTGGAACTTCAAGGGATCCTGGAGGTTATTAAACAAAATCTCTTCATATTAAAGAAGATATTTATGATCCAGAAAAAGTAAATGTCTTGAACAAAAGTTGCGATTTGAATATAAATATTCTGTCTTTAAATCTAGTTAAAGTCATTGGACTTCATAACAATAAACACAATTAATAATATTGTAAACTCGAAAAATACTATTTTCTTATTTTAAGAATCCTTAGTGAGAACCGATGTGTTGACATAGGTATAATTTGTTAATGTATGGGTGCATGTGTATATATGCCTTTATGTATTCTTATTCAGTCATTTAAAATAAATAGTAAACTTATGGGGAAAAAAACACTGACAATTGTTTAGAGTCTTAATTTTGATAATATATGTAATTATTAGGGATGTTCTAAAGTTTATAATTGTATAAGTACTATATAAATGGGCATTTTCTATGCTGCACATTAAAAGAGTACTTGACATATCTATGTTTTAACATTAGCTGCGATTCTGATATTTTTTATCTGTAGGCCATTGTTTACATATAAAAATTCACTTCAGTCATATCATTAAAGTTATCCTCTACTTAAAAGCATTGCTTAAACATTTTATTTTTGCAAGTAATTAAAAAAGCAAGACAACATTTATGAGACTTTTTTTACTTACCCCATTTAATGGATAAGTTTTCCAGCCTAGTTCTCCAAGCACAGTTGTTGTATCAAGCAAGACAACTGAAATTAAAAACAAAAACAAAAACAAAAACAAACATTTTTTTCAATTAAAAAACAATATTTAAAATGTATTTGAAACAATTATTCTATTTACCTTATAAATTACTAATATAATATTCAGAAAAAGTCTTAATGCTAATGAACTAATGAACCAATGAAAAATCTGTTATTTGGTAATGATAATTTTAAAAGATGGTTATACCAATGAAATTGCAGAATAGATAATTTAATGTCTATATTTTTATTTTTCCCCTGGAGTAATTTTATGGGGGGATTCATGACTGATGATATAAATTTTGTACTTTATATAGACACTGGAAAAACAAAAAGAAATCATCAAGATCTCTGAGTGATATACTATAAATATTTCAAGCCAGTTTGAATATCACAGAATATGGAAAGAAGTATATTCTATAATATAGATAAGGATCAGATTCAAAAAGGTTTTTAAAAATCTAATGATTTTTGTTTAATATGTATGACTGCCTGCCATCTAGGGGACGGGGTGGAGGGAGGGAAGGGAAAAGTTGGAACACAAGTGAATGCAAGGGACAATGTTGTAAAAATTATCCATGCATATGTTCTAATATATAATAATTTTAAAAATCTAAAATGGAGAGCCAAGATGTCAGATTAGTGGTGACACAAATTTAGCTGAATTTTTTTTTTAATAATTAAAGCTTTCTATTTACAAAATATATGCATGGGTAATTTTTTCAACATTGACGCTTGCATAACCTTTTGCTCTAAATTTTCCCCTCCTTCCCCTTATCCCTTCCCTAGCAGGCAGGTAGTCCAATACATATGAAATATGTTAAAATACATGTTAAATCCAATATATGTATACATATTTATACATATATCTTACTGCACAAGAAAAATCAGATCAAGAAAGAAGAAAAATGAGAGAGAAAACAAAATGCAAGCAAACAACAAGAGAGAGAGTGAGAAAGTTATTTTCTGGTCCACACTCAGTTCCCACTGTCTCTCTCTGGGTGTAGATGGTTCTCTTCATCACGGAATAAGTGGCATTGGTTTGAATCGTATCATTGTTGAAGAGAGCCACATGCATCAGAATTGATCGTTGTATCTCTTGTTGCTGTATATAATGATTTCCTGGTTCTGCTTATTTCATTTAGCATCAGTTCATGTAAGACTCCAGACCTCCCTAAAATAATCCTGGTGGTCATTTCTTACAGAATAATAATAGTCTATAGCATTCATGTACCATAATTTATTCAGCCATTTTCCAATTGATGGGCATACATCAGTTTCCATTTTCTTGCCACTACAAAAAGGCTGCCACAAACATTTTTGCACATGTGGGTCCCTTTCCCTCCTTTAAAATCTCTTTGTGATATGATCACAGTAGAAATACTGCTGGATCAAAGGGTATGCACAGTTGGACAATTTTTTTTTTTAGCATAGCTCCAAATTGCTCTCCCTAATGGTTGGATCCCTTCACGGTTCCAACAATAATGTATCAATGTCCCAGTTTTCCCACTTCCACTTCAATACTGGTCATTATTTTTTCCTGTCAGCTTAGCCAATTTGACAGGTGTGTAGTGATATCTCAGAGCTGTCTTACTTTGCATTTCTCTGATTAATAGTGATTTGGAGCACCTTTTCATATGACTACAAATAGTTTCAATTTCTTCATCTGAAAAGTGTCTTGGTTTCCTTGGATTATTTATTCAAGGAGAATGGCTTACATTTTTAAATTTAAGTCAGTTTTCTATATATTTTAGAAATGAGAGTTTTATCAGAACCTTTGAATCTAAAAATGTTTCCCAGTTTATTGCTTCCCTTCTACTCTTTGTCTACATTAGCTTTGTTTGTACAAAAACTTGTAAACTTAATATAATCAAAATTATCTATTTTGTGATCAATAATGATCTCTAGTTCTTCTTTGGTTATAAATTCACTCATCCACAGATCTGAGAGGTAAACTATACTATGTTGTTCTAATATGTTTATAATATGTATTTATGTCTAGATCATGAAACCATTTCAACATTATCTTTGTATATGGTAATAAGTAGTGTGGCTTAATGTCTACTTTCTGCCATACCAGTTTACAATTTGGCCAGCAGTTTTTGTCAAATAGGGAATTCTTATTAAAAAACACTGGAGTCTTTGGGTTTTCTTTTTTTTTTCTTTGCTTTTTATATTATTATAGCTTTTTATTGACAAAACATACACATGGATAATTTTTCAACATTGACCTTTGCAAAAACTTCTGTTCCAACTTTTCCCCTCCTTCCCTCCACCCCCTCCCATAGATGGCAGTTAGTCCATGCATATTAAATATGTTAAAGTGCATGTTAAATAGAATATATGTATATATATATATATATATATATATGTATATATATATATATATATTTATACTGTTATCTTGTTGCATAAGAAAAAATAGATTTAGCAAGAAGGTAAAAATAACCTGGGAAGAAAAAAAAAAGGAAGCAAATAATAATATAAAAAATGGATATGCTATTTTGTGGTCCACACTCATTTCACATGTCCTTTCACTGAATAAATACCACAATTTACCCAGCCATTCTCCAATTGATGGGCATCCATTCAATTTCCAGTTTCTAGCCACTATCAACAAGGCTGCCACAAATATTTTGGCACATACAGGTCCCTTTCCCTTCTTTAGTATTTCTTTGGGATATAAGCCCAGTAATAACACTGCTGGACCAAGGGGCATGCACAGTTTGATACCTTTTTGAATATAGTTTCAATTTATTCTCCAGAATGGTTGGATTCATTCACAACTCCACCAACCAATGCATTAGTGTACCAGTTTTCCCACATCCCCTCCAACATTTGTCGATATTATTTCCTGTGATCTTAGCCAATGTGACAGGTGTCAAGACAATGTGATAGTGGTATCACAGAGTTGACTTAATTTGCATTTCTCTGCTCAATAATGGTTTGGAACACCTTTTCATGTGAGTAGAAATAGTTTCAATTTTATCACCCAAAAACAGTCTGTTCATATTCTCTGAATATTTATAAATTGAAGAATGTCTTGATTTCTTATAAATTAGAGTCAATTCTCTATATATTTTGGAAATGAGGCCTTTATCAGAACTTTTAACTGTAAAAGTGGTTTCCCAGTTTATTGCTTCCTTTCTAATCTTGTCTGCATTACTTTTGTTTGTACAAAAGCATTTTAACTTAATATAATCAAAATTTTCTATTTTTTTATAATAACTTTTTATTGACAGAACCCATGCCAGGGTAATTTTTTACAACATTATCCCTTGCACTCACTTCTGTTTCGATTTTTCCACTCCCTCCCTCCACCCCCTCCCCAAGATGGCACACAGTCATATATATATTAAACATGGTGTAGTATATCCTAGATACAATAGATGTTATGTAGAACCGAACAATTCTCTTATTGCACAGGGAGAATTGGATTCAGAAGGTAAAAATAATCCGGGAAGAAAAAAAAAGTGCAAATAGTTTACATTCATTTCCCAGTATTCTTTCTTTGGGTGTAGCTGCTTCTGTCCATCATTGATGAACTGAAACAGAGTTAGGTCTCTTTGTCAAAGAAATCCACTTCCATCAGAATACATCTTCATACAGTATTGTGGTAATGATCTGGTTCTGCTCATTACACTTAGCATCAGTTCATATAAGTCTCTCCAAGCCTCTTTGTATTCATCCTGCTGGTCATTTCTTACAGAACAATAATATTCCATAACATTGATACACCACAATTTACCCAAACATTCTCCAATTGATGGGCATCCATTCAATTTCCAGTTTCTAGCCACTACCAACAAGGCTGCCACAAATATTTTGGCACATACAGGTCCCTTTCCCTTCTTTAGTATTTCTTTGGGATATAAGACCAGAAGTAACACTGCTGGATAAAAGGATATGCACAGATTGATACATTTTGGGGCATAATTCCAGATTGTTCTCCAGAATGGTTGGATTCGTTCACAATTCCACCAACAATGCCTCAGTGTCCCAGTTTTTCCGCATCCCCTCGAACATTCATCATTATTTTTTCCTGTCATCTTAGCCAATCTTAATTTGCATTTCTCTGATCAATAGTGATTTGGAACACTTACATACGAGTGGTAATAGTTTCAATTTCATCATTTGAAAAAAAAAAGTTTGTTGCTTCCCTTCTAATCTTGTTTGCATTAGTTTTGTTTGTACAAAGACTTTTTAATTTGATGCAATCAAAATTCTCTATTTTGTGATAAGTAATGGTCTCTAGTTCATCTTTGGTCACAAATTTCTTTCTCCTCCACAAGTCTGAGAGATAAACTATCCTATGATCCTCTAATTGATTTATAATCTCATTCTTTATGCCTAAATCATGGACCCATTTTGATCTTATCTTGGTATACGGTGTTAAGTGTGGGTCCATGCCTAATTTCTGCCATACTAATTTCCAGTTATCCCAGCAGTTTTTATCAAATAATAAACTCTTATCCCAAAAGTTAGGATCTTTGGGTTTGTCAAACATTAGATTGCTATAGTTGACTATTCTGTCTTGTGAACCTAACCTATTCCACTGATCAACTAATCTATTTCTTAGCCAATACCAAATGGTTTTTGTGACTGCTGCTTTATAATATAGTTTTAGATCAGGTACAGCTAGGCCACCTTCATTTGATTTTTTTTTCATTAATTCCTTTGAGATTCTTGACCTTTTATTGTTTCATATGAATTTTGTTGTTATTTTTTCTAGATTATTAAAATATTTTCTTGGAAGTCTGATTGGTATAGCACTAAATAAATAGATTAATTTAAGGAATATTGTCATCTTTATTATATTCGCTTGGCCTATCCAAGACTACTTAATATTTTTGCAATTATTTAAGTCTGACTTTATTTGTGTGGAAACTTTTTTTGTAATTTTGCTCATATAATTCCTGACTTTCCTTCGGTAGATAGATTCCCAAATATTTTATGCTGTCAACAGTTAATTTGAATGGAATTTCTCTTTGTATCTCTTGCTGTTGGATTTTGTTGGTGATGAATAAAAATGCTGAGAATTTATAGGGATTTATTTTCTTTCCTGCAACTTGGCTAAAGTTATGAATTATTTCTAATAGCTTTTTAATAGAATCTCTGGGGTTATCTAGGTATACCATCATATTATGTGCAAAGAGTGATAGTTTGGTTTCCTCATTACCTACTCTAATTCCTTTAATCTCTTTCTCGATTCTTATTGCAGAAGCTAGTGTTTCTAATACAATATTGAATAATAAAGGTGATAGTGGGCAACTTTGCTTCACTCCAGATCTTACTGGGAAAGGTTCCAGTTTAATCACCATTATGTATGATGTCTACTGATGGTTTTAAATAAATGCTCCTGACTATTTTAAGGAAAAGTCTATTTATTCCTATACTCATAAGTGTTTTTATTAGGAATAGATGTTGGATTTTATCAAATGCTTTTTCTGCATCTATTGAGGTGAGCATATGTTTTTTGTTTGGTTGGTTATTGGTATTATCAATTATGCTAATAGTTTTCCTAATATTGAACCAGCCCTGTATTCCTGGTACAAATCTTACTTAGCCATAGTGTATTATGCTGGGGTTGATTTTCTGTAATCTTTTTGCTAATATTTTATTTAAGATTTTAGCATCAGTATTCCTTAGGAAGACTGGTCTGTAATTTTCTTTCTCTGTTTTCAGCCTACTTGGTTTAGATATCAGTACCATGTCTGTGTCATAAAAGGTGTTTGGTAGGACTCCTTCAATCCCTATTTTTTCAAATAGTTTATATAGCATTGTAGTTAATTGTTCTTTAAAGGTGTGGTAGAATTCACATGTAAATCCATCTGGTCCTGGGGATTTTTTCTTAGGGAGTTGGTTAATAGCTTGTTCTATTTCTTTTTCTGAGATAGGACTATTTAGTATATTTACTTCTTCCTCTGTTCGTCTGGGCAAGCTATATTTTTGAAGATATTCTTCCATTTCATTTAAGTTGTCGAATTTATTGGCATAAAGTTGGGCAAAGTAACTCCTAATTATTGCTCTAATTTCCTCTTCATTAGTGGCGAGTTCTTCCTTTTCATTTTTAAGACTAACAATTTGATTTTCCTCTTACCTTTTTTTAATCAGATTTACTAAGGATTTGTCTATTTTGTTGGTTTTCTCAAAGAACCAATTCTTAGTTTTATTAATTAATTCAATAGTTTTTTTTTTTTACTTTCAATTTTATTGATCTCTCCTTTTATTTTTAGAATTTCGAGTTTAGTGTTTGATTGGGGGTTTTTAATTTCTTCCTGTTCTAGCATTTTTAGTTGCAAGCCCAATTTATTGACCTTCCCTTTCTCTAAAAAGGCCTCTAGAGATATGAAATTTCCCCTTATTACCACTTTGGCTGCATTCCATACATTTTGGTATGATGTCTCATTATTGTCGTCGTCTTGGCTGAAGTTATTAATTATTAATTTGCTGTTTCACCCAATCATTCTTTAGTATGAGATTATTTAATTTCCAATTACTTTTTGGTCTGTTTTCCCCTGGGTTTTTTACTGAATGTTATTTTTCTTGCACTGTGATCTGAAAAGGACGCATTTACTTTTTTCTCCCTTTCAGCATTTGAATTTGAGGTCTTTATGTCACAATATATTGTCAATTTTTATATAGGTCCATGAACTGCTGAAAAGAAAATGTACTCCTTTCTGTCTCCATTTAGTTTTCTCCAGAAATCTATCATATCTAACTCTTCTAGTGTTCTATTTACCTCTTTGACTTCTTTCTTATTTATTTTGTGGTTTGATTTATCTAATTCTGAGAGTGCAAGGTTGAGATCTCCCACTATTATAGTTTTGCTCTTATTTCTTCTTGCAGCTCTCCTAATTTCTCTTTTAAGAATTTAGATGCTACACCACTTGGTGCATATATGTTTAATACTGATATTGCTTCATTATCTATGCTACCCTTTAGCAAGATATAGTGCCCTTCCTTATCTCTTTTCTAATTAAAAGAGTCAGGTCTGAGATGAGGATGGCTACACCTGCTTTTTTTTAATTTCATCTGAAGCATAGTAAATTCTGCTCCAACTTTTTACCATTACTCTGTATGTATCTCCCTGCTTCAGGTGTGTTTCCTGTAAACAACATATTGTAGGATTCTGGCTTTTAATCCATTCTGCTAAGCACTTCCTTTTTATGGGGGAGTTTACCCCATTCACATTTATGGTTAAAATTACCAATTCTGTATTACTTGCCATCTTGTTAACCCCTGTTTATGCTTTTCTCCCTTCTTTCCTCCTTCTCCCCTTCCCGGTATTAAGCTTGGGAACACCACTTCCTTCTCACAGCCCTCCCTTTTTAGTATCCCTCCCCCCATCTTAGAATTCCTCACCCTATCTTACTCCTTTCCCTCACAGTTTCCGTATTCCCTTCCACTTAGCTTATTCCTTCCCTTTTCACTTTTCCCTTCTCACTTTTTAATGAGGTGGGAGAAGTTTCACCATAAATTGAATACGTCTAAAATTTTTCTCTTAAAGCCAATTCTGATGGCAGAAAGATACCCACTATATTCATCCCCCTCCATTCTTTCTCTCAGATATAATAGGTTTCCTATGCCTCTTCGTGAGATGTAGTACCCCCACTTTACCCTTTCCCAGGTACAATGTCCTTTCCACCTCTAGTTTCTAGAACAAGTGTATGCATGTATTCTTTACATATCTATTTAGAGCAGAAATATAGTTCCCAAAATTTCTTTTAACCTTTTTAGTTTTCTCTTGACTTCTATATTTGTAGATCACACTTTTTGTTAAGTTCTGGTTTTTTCATCAAAAATAGGTGAAATTCACTTATTTCGTTGAATGTTCATCTTCTTCCTTGGAAAAAGATGCTCATTCTGGCTAGGTAAGTTATTTTTGGTTGCATACAGAGTTTCTTAGCCTTTCAGAATACCATATTCCAGGCCCTTCGATCTTTTAATGTGGATGCTGCTAGATCCTGGGTAATCTTTATTGTGGCTCCTCTATATTTGAATTGGGTTTTTCTAGCCAGTTGCAGTATTTTTTCCTTCATCTGAGGGTTCTGGCATTTGGCCACTATATTTCTTGGTGTTTTGATTTTAGGATCCCTTTCAGTGATCGATGAATTCTTGTCTATTTTACCCTCTGTTTCTCTGACTTCTGGGCAGTTCTCTTTGATAATTTCCTGGAAAATAGTGTCCAGGCTCTTTTTTTCATCATACTTTTCTGGGAGTCCAAGAATTTTCAGATTGTCTCTCCTGGATCTATTTTCCAGGTCTGTTGTTTTCCCCAGAAGGTATTTCACATTCTTTTCCATTGTTTGATTTTTTTTGGTTTTGCTTGACTAATTCTTCTTGTCTCCTCGAGTCATTCAATTCCATTTGTTCGATTCTGATTTTCAATGAAGTATTTTCTTCACTCACTTTTTAAATATCTTTTTCTAATTGTCCAATTGAGTTCTTTTGTTCTATGGATTTTTTTTCCATTTCACCAACTTTGTATTTTTAGAGAGCTGTTTTCTGTTTCCAGTTCACTAATCCTATTTTTCAAGGATTTTATTTCTTTATCCACTCTCTCGTTAAATGAGTGGGATGACTTCTCCAGACTCTCTTGCCAAGCCTCCCTCTCCTTTTCCCATTTGTCTTCTAGCTCTCTTGTGAGAGCCTTTTTAATTTCTTCTATGAGATTCATCTGTGCTGAGGAACAGATGATCTCCTCTTTTGGGGATTCACCTGAAGAGTGTCTGTTTTTAGTCTCCTCAGGGTTTAGAGGCTGCTCTCTATCCATATAGAAGCTGTCAAGGGTTAAGGTCCTTTTCAATTTTTTGCTCATTTTCTCAAAGAAGAATCAAAGACAAAATAGCAGAGAAAAAAAAAGAAAAAACCCCTAAATGAAGTCTGCTTTTTTGGGAGGGAGGGGCTGGGTTGTGTTACCGAGCTTCCTCTACAGACTGCAGGGGCAGCAGCGAGGCACTAGCAGGACTGTGCTGCGCCTGCGCTCTGAGACGCCTAGAGCATGCTGAGACACTGTGGGAGAGGGATGGCCAGGTCCTGAGAGACTCCAGCTGTTTGGGGTTGTATTATCCACACACACACACACACACACACACACACACACACACACCCTCCTCCCCCCCCCCGACAGTGTTTTTAGATTCTCTGCTGGGCTACTGACTTGCTGCCAGAGCAAAGTATCCAATCCTGTGAAAAAACTCCCCGCAGAGAAGGCTGAGATCACATCCCACCCCGCTTCAGTCTGCTCAGCTGTGAGCTGCTCCTGTGCTTTTGCTGCCACAGCCTGCCCTCAGCCTGTGCCCAATCTAAAACCTTCCCCGCCCTCGAGCAAAAACAGACCTTTCCTGGTGAATTTCAAGGATGTCTTCTCTTGATAACTTTTTGTGGGTTTTTTTTTTTCCAGTCAAGCATTAATTCAGAGACTTGTAATTAAGTGAATTCTGAGAGAAAACGCGAAGCTTACACACCCGTGTGCCTCCTCTCTGCCATCTTGGCCCAAAATTTTCTATTTTGTGATCAATAATTATCTCTAGTTCTCCTTTAGTCACAAATTCCTTCCTCCTCCACAAGTCTGAGAGGTAAAATATTCTATGTTCTTCTAATTTATTTATAATTTCATTCTTTACGCATATATCATAAACTCATTTTGATCTTATCTTAGTATACAGTGATAAAAGTATGAGTCAATGCCTAGTTTATGCCATACTAATTTCCAATTTTTCCAGTAGTTTTTGTAAAATATAGAATTCTCATCCCAAAAGTTGGGATCTTTGGGTTTGTCAAACAATAGATTAATTATACTTATTGACTATTTTGTTTTGTAAACCTAACATATTCTACTGATCAACCAGTCTATTTCTTAGCCAATACCAAATGGTTGTGGTGACTGCTGCTTTATAATATAGTTTTAGATCAGATACAGCTATGCCACCTTCATTTCATTTTTTTTCCCTTGAAATTCTTGATCTTTTCTTCTTCCATATGAATTTTGTTGTTATTTTTTCTAGGTCATTAAAATAGTTTCTTGGGAGTCTGATTTGTATAGCATCAAATAAATAGATTGATTTAGGTAGTATTGCCATCTTTATTATATTCACTTCACGTATCCAAGAGCATTTAATTTTTCCAATCGTTTAGATCTGACATTATTTGTGTGGAAAGTGTTTTGTAGTTTTGCTCATATATTTTCTGACTTTCCCTTGGCATATAGATTCTCCAATATTTTATACTACTGATAGTTATATTAAATGGAATTTCTCTTTGTATCTCTTGCTGTTGGATTTTGTTGGTGATGTATAAAAATGCTGAGGACTTAAGTGGATTTATTTTGTATCCTGCAACTTTGCTAAAGGTGTGGATTATTTCTAATAGCTTTTTAGTAGAACTTCTGGGCTTCTGTAAGTATATCATAATGTCATCTGCAAAGAGTGATGATTTGTTTTTTTCATTTCCTACTTTAATCTCTTTTTCTTCTCTTATTGCTGAAGCTAGCATATTTCTAATACCATATTGTATAGTAATGGTGATAGTGGGCAAACTTGTTTCACGCCTGATTTTATTGGGAATGGTTCCAGTTTATCACCATTACATGTGATGCTTACTGATGGCATTAAATAGATGCTATTGACTATATTAAGGAAAAGTCCGCTTATTCCTATACTCTCTAGTGTTTTTAATAGAAATGGGTGTTGGATTTTATCAAATGCTTTATCAAAATGCTATTGAAATGATCATCTGCTTTTTGTTAATTTGGTTATTGATATATTCAATTATGTTAATAGTTCTCCTAATATTGAATCAGCCCTGTATTCCAGGTATAAATCCTACTTGGTCATGGTGTATTATCCTGTGAATGATTTTCTGTAATGTTTTTGCTAATACATTATTTAAAATTTTTGAATCAATGTTCATTAAGGATATTTGTCTATAATTTTCTTTCTACTTGGTTTAAGTATCAGTACCATGTCTGTGTCACAAAAGGAATTTGATAAGACTCCTTCAATCCTTATTTTTTCAAATAGTTTATACAGCATTGGAGTTAATTGTTCTTTAAATGTTTGGTAGAATTCTCATGTAAATGTAAAATGGTCCTGAGGATTTTTTTCTTAGGGAGTTGATTAATAGATTGTTCTATTTCTTTTTCTAAAATGGGACTATTTAACCAATTTACTTCTTCCTCTGTTAATCAGGGCACCCTATATTTTTGAAGGTATTCATCTATTTCATTTAGGTTATCAAATTTATTGGCATGAAGTTGGGCAAATTAACTCCTAATTATTGCTCTAATTTCCTCTTCATTAGTGGAAAGCTCTCCCTTTTCATTTTTAAAACTAACAGTTTAATTTTCCTCTTTCCTTTTTCTAATCAAATTTTCCAAGTGTTTATTATTCTTTTTTTGTTATTTCATAAAATCAACTCAGTGTTATTTATTAATTCAATAGTTATTTTACTTTCAATTTTATTAATCTCTCCTTTTAATTTTAGAATTTCAAGTTTACCATTTGATTGTTTTTTTTTTAAATTTGCTCTTTTTATAGCTTTTTTTATTTGCGAGCCTAATTCATTCAATTTCTCTTTCTCTATTTTATGCAAATAGGCCTCTAGCAATATAAAATTTCCCCTTATTACCACTTTGGCTACATCCCACACATTTTGGTAGGTCATCTCATTATTTTCTTTCTCTTGGATGAAATTATTGTGTCTATGATTTGCTGTTTCACCCATTCATTCTTTAGAATGAGATTATTTTCTTTCCAATTACTTTTTAGTCTGTTTTCCCCTGGGTTTTTTACTGAATGTTATTTTCCTTGCATTGTAATCTGAAAAGGATGCATTTACTTTTTCTCCCTTTCAGCATTTGAATTTGATGTCTTTATGTCATAATATATCGTCAATTTTTATATAGGTCCATGAACTGCTGAGAAGAAAGTGTACTCCTTTCTGTCTCCATTTAGTTTTCTCCAAAGATCTATCATACCTAACTTTTCCAGTGTTCTATTTACCTCTTTAATTTCTTTCTTATTTATTTTAAGGTTTGATTTATCTACTTCTAAGAGTGCAATTAAGATCTCTTACTATTATAGTTTTGTTGTCTATTTCTTCTTGCAGTTCTCTTAACTTCTCCTTTAGGAATTTAGATGCTATTCCACTTGTAACATTTATGTTTAGTGTGGGTATTGCTTTATTATTTATGCTACCCTTTGGCAAGATATAGTGCCCTTCCTTATCTCTTTTAATTATATAAATTTGTGCTTTTGTTTGACCTGAGATCAGGATGCCTACCCATGCTTTTCTGACATCACCTGCAGCATAGTGGATTCTGTTCCAGCCTTTTACCTTTACTCTATATGTAGAGTAAACCCTGCTTCACATGTTTCCTATAAACAACATATTGTTCTATTCTGGCTTTTAATCCAATTTGCTATCTGCCTTCACTTTATGGGGGAGTTCACCCCATTCACATTTATGGTTAAATTACTAATTCTGTATTTCCTGCCATCGTGTTAACCCCAAATTATGCTCTTCTCTTTTCTTTCCCCTTTACCTCCCTATCTAATATTAAACTTATGAGTACCACTTGCTAAATGCAATCTTTCCTCTTTAGCATTCCTTCCTCCCTTACAGTTCTTCCCCTTTTCTTAAAACTTTCCCTTACAATTTCAGTATTCTTTTCTATTTAACCTACTCTTTCACTTTTCACTTTTCTCTGCCTACTTTTCAATAAGATGGGAGAAGTTTCTCTGTAAATCGAATATGTCTAATATTTTCTCTTTGAGCCAATTCTGATGAGAGTAAGATTCACACAATATTTATTCTTCTCCCTTCTTTCCCTCAGATAAAATAGGTTTCCTTTGCCTGTTCGTGAGATGTAGTACCTCCACTTTCCCCTTTTTCTGTACAATTTCCTTTTCACCTCTAGGTCCTTTGTTTATAAAAGTAAAACCAAATTATATATGTACTCTTTATGTATACCCCTAACAGGAACACAGTTCTCAAGAGTTCTTTTTGCTTTTTTATGCTTCTCTTGAATCCTATATTTGGAGGTCAAACTTTTTGTTTAGCTCTATTTTTTTTTGTCAGAAATAAATGGGATTCACCTATTTTATGAAATGTCCGTCTTCTTCCCTGGAAGAAAATGTGCGGTTTGGTTGGATAAATTATTCTTGTCTGTATACCATGTTCCTTTGCCTTTGAGAATATCAGATTCCAGGCCCTTTGATCTTTTAATGTGGATGCTGCCTGATCCTGGGTAATCCTTATTGTGGCTCCTCTGTATTAGAATAGTTTTTTTCTTGGCTGTGTTTGTAGTATTTTTTCCCTTGGTCTGATAGTTCTGGAATTTAGCCACAATATTTCTTAGAGTTTTAATTTTGGGATCTCTTTCAGTAGGTTATCAATGAATTCTTTCAATGTCTATTTTACTTTCTGTTTCTATGATATCTGGGAAGTTCTCTTTAATGATTTCCCGAAAATAGTGTAAAGCCTCTTTTTTTCATCATGATTTTAAGGGAGTACAATAATCCTTAGGTTATTTCTCCTACATCTACTTTCCAAGTCTGTTCTTTTCCCAGGTATACATTTAACTTTTTTTCTTTTTTTTTTCTTTTTTGGTTTTGCTTGACTGATTCTTGGTGTCTCCTTGAGTCATTCATTTCAATTTTGTTTTTTTTTTTGTTCAATTTTGATTTTTAGTGAATTATTTTCTTCATTTACTTTTTTAATTTCTCTTTGCAATTGTCCAATTGAGTTTTAAAATGAGTTGTTTGTTCTATGTAATTTTTTCCATTTTCCCAATTTTATTTTTGAGGAGTTATTTTCTTTTTCCACTTCACTAATTCTGTTTTTCAGAGAGTTGTTTTCTTTTTCTACTCTATTAATGAGTTACATGCCTTATGCAGACACTCTTGAAAACCTTCCCTTTCCTTTCCCCAATTTTCTTCTAGTTCTCTTTTAAGAGACTTTTTAATTTCCTCTATTAGAGCCTTATTTGGTGGGGATCAGATCATCTCTATCTTTGGATTGAAAGACAAACTGTTTTTAATGTCCTCAGCTTCTGAAATCTGCTCTTTTTTCAGTATAGAAGCTATATAGTTAGAGCCCACTTTGCCTTTTTACTCATTTTAACTGAAAAAAAAAAGACAAAATCCCCCCAAAAAACAAACAAAAAATATGCTGCAGTCTGCTTAAGGGATTTAGTGGGGCATTTCCAGGCTGCCTCTACAGACAACAGAAAGTAGCAGTGAAGCAGAAGACAGTGGCTATGCTGGAATCAGTGTCTCTAGTGGCCTATTTGCATAAAATAGAGAAAGAGAAGGTCAATGAATTGGACTTGCAACTCAAAATGCTAGAAAAGACATAAATTAAACCCCCCCAGTCAAATACTAAACTTGAAATTCTAAAAATAAAAGCTGAGATCAATAAAATTGGAAGTAAAAAACTATTAATAAAACTAAGAGTTGGTTCTATGGAAAAACCAACAAAATAGACAAACCCTTAGTAAATCTGATTAAAAGATCACATCCAGGTGCCTCAGACATTAAAGCCTCTTTACTGCCTCATTATACTATGTGAGATTATTCTCCAGACCCTTACAAAGAGGAAATAGGGAATTAACAAATTAAGTTCATTCTACCCCACTTAATAGACAATTATTAAATACTTATTATATGGTAGCATGTTAATTAACTCTGGAGAAAGAAAGAAAAGACAAAAAAAATGTAGATTTCCAAGGAGCATATTTTCTGATGGAAAGGTTATGTGTGTGCATGTGCATACAAATATGTGTGTATATGTATGTGTGTGAGTAATGACCCATTGAGCCCAACCATTAAGCCAGTTCTGAATCCATCTGATTGCATAATCTCTATTTTTCTCTATATCTCTGCCTTTAAACATGAATAGTAAGAAACATTTCATGAAAAAGTATGTTAACAGCCATGTAATTTTATCTGTAGAATTTCCTTCATATGTTATATGATAACTTTTATTGACTGTGCATGTGACCTCATAGACCCAATATAAGTAGTGAGAACCAGGAAGTAAGAGGAGTTCAGCAGGAATTCAGTGGTAGTTCAGGAGTAGTGCAGGAGTAGTACAGGATGTGATCACATGGAATAAACTCTTGAGCTTACAAGCTGCTGTGTCTGGGCGCTCTGTTGGACAAGTAAACCACTGCTTAGTGAGACAATGGCCAGAGATCTCTGAAGATTTAAGATTAGGTAAGCAGCAAAGCATCACTGCTCAAAGAGTCAGTGGCCTTCCAGGCTCTGAGGCATCAACTCCCACGTCCATCAAGTACAGCTCAGCAAGGAAAAAATCAGGAGATGAGCTAGGGGATTAAACAGTTAGAACAAGAAGTGCAAGAGCTAGAGATTGAGTTCCAAATCTGCCTACAGCCGAGCATGCGCCTTTAGGGGATTTCCTATCTCCTGACCCTTCTCCCTCTTCCTGGGAGGAAGAGGAGTGGGAGGGGCAATGATACCATCAGCACCATCCATGAAGCAGTTTTGCCCACCCCCTATGTCCTCATTACAAGAGGCAGGGCTCGGCTTCAGGGCCTAAGACAAAAAACACTTGTGGCTTAATGGCAGTTATTATAAGCAGAGAGTCTTTAAGCAAGCAGATGGAGAAAGGGGATTGCAGTTAGGGAGAGTAGAGCTGTATGCTGCTGGAATTACTGAGATAAACTCTGGAGTCATGAAATCTGTCCCCGCCTGGCTTATAGATCCCTTGCCTCCATACACAGAAGATGACCATTTCATCTTCTGAGAGTGCTTATAAAACAGTGTCTATCCATACATTGATTTAGGAAACTGGGGAATGTGTAGCTATTGTCCCAGTCACTAATATAGGTAGACAATGTGTGATCTATGACCCAAGAAGAGGAGTAGCATCAGGTTTACTGATATACACTCCTGAAACACAATTTAGTGATATTTATCCAGATTTTGACTACCAGCAACAGAATCCAGAAATATTCTGGACTTAAGCTGTTACAGCTGAACATCCTAAGCTCACTATCTATGTAAATGGCATACCATTGAAAGGGTTAGTAGACATGGGTGCAGGTTGAACAGTCATTAGAGGTGCCAGTTGACCCAGTCATTGGCCAAAGATTAGGGCAGACACCCATATGTCTGGGATTAGGCAAGACTGACAACCAGTAACCTCTGAGGGGGAAATTACACCTCTTGATTTATTAGAAGTTCTCAAAGATCAGTTTTTGGGGAAGATTTTGGGAAGATATTGGAGTAGATTGGTAAATTTTAAGTTCTCCAGATTTTCCCCACAAATAAATTTGTGATTCAGAGGGAACATAGACTGGTAAAAATCAAGAAGATTTGGGCAGAACAATTTTAATCCAACAAGATCTGAAGATAGACCTCAGGCCAGTATTAATCCTAGTGAAGTGCAAACAACTCCAGGCACAGCTCCTCAAAATACCAAGTGGGAACTCCCCTTTGGGCTAGCCAAGTGTGGTTGGAGCCTCATAGCAGGAACCAGAAAGACTCTCACCTCTCAGATTGTTTGTGGAGTGTGTGTGGGTGTGTGTGGGGGTCTGAGTGACGGAAGACTGAGGAAACTTGTCAAAGAAAATCTCATGATAGAAACTTGCAGGGAACAGGAAATACTGGGGTTCATCTTCAGAGAAAGACATTGAAATAAAAAAAAAAGCTTCTATCTCATAGAATAATGTGCAATCTGGCTCCCTGTCCAGAGAGAATTTGTAGGAGACTTCAAAAAAGAATTTCAAAATCAAATGAGAGCCATGGACGGAAAACTAAAAAAAAAATTCCAAGAAAAACAAGATTATGTAAAAAAAAATTTAACCAATTAGAAAAGGAGATACAAAGCTTCAAAGATGAAAATAATTCTTTGAAAATTAAAATCAGGTAAGGAGAAGCCAGTGAAGCTATGAGAGACCAAGAAATAACAAAACAAATTATAAAGAATGAGAAAATAGAACAAAATGTAAAAATCTTATAAGAAAAATGACAGACTGGGAGAACAGATCGAGAAGAAAAAATATAAGACTACTTGTTGTGACCAAAAAAAGAACTTTGATAAAATAATAAAGGAAATAATCCAAGAAAAATTTCCTGGAGTGTTAGAATATGAAAAGAAAATGGAAATAGAAAAAAAAAATCCACTAATCAGCACCTCAAGGAGATCCTTTATGTAAAACACACAGGGATATTATTACCAAATTTCAAAATCCCAAGATCAAAGAGAAAAATTTGCAAGGGAAAAGAAAAAAAAATCAAATATCCTAAAGTTACAATTAGAAATGTACAGGGCTTAGCAGTAGCTACAATAAAAGACCACAAATCCTGGAATCATAGCTAAGAACAATCAATAGAACTAGGCTTGTAGCCAAAAATATACCCACCAAAATTGTCCATAATATTAAACAAGAAAAATGAACTTGCAGATTTTAGGATTTTCTATCAATCAAACCCAAACTTAATTGAAAATTTAACATATAAGAGCCAATATTAAAGGTTTCAAGGAACTCAACATGAACAAATGTTTTGTTTTGTTTTTTTTTTCTTACATGGGAAATATATACTATTTGTTTAAGATTCACATCAACAATAGAGTCAAAAAATAGAGTCTTTCAAAAGAAAGACTGGCAGAGTTAAGGTAAAATAGTAATTATATTATACAAATGAGCTGCAGAGAAAGATTAGACACAGAGGCATTAGAGGGGGGAGGAAGGCTCAGTTCTGAAAACTATGCACATTAGGAATGAGTTTAATAGGCAACACTACATATGTACCATGAAGGGTATATAGCATTCTCTAAAATCTATGAAGAAATAATGAGGGAAAGATGGGTGGATGTGAAAGCAGAGGGTATGGGAAGAAGACAAGAGAAGGATTCATGGGTGGGGGAAGGTTGAGTAACAGCATAGCAAGTGACTTCCGGCCAAGATGGCGGAGAGGAGGCACACAACTGTGTAACCTCCGCGTTTTTCTCTCAGAATCCATTTCATTTCATGCCTCTGAATTAATGCTCAACTGAAAAAAAAACATACAATTAGTTACCAAGAGAAACCATCCTTGAGATTCGCCAAGAAAGGTCTGTTTTTGCACGAGGGCGGGGATGGTTATTAGATCGGAAGCAAGCTGCAGGCAGCAGTGGCAGCGAGAGCATGAAAGGCGGCTCAGAGCCGAGCAGAGTGGAGAGGGGGTGGGGCGTGATCGCAGCCGTCTCTGCGGGGAGAGCTTTGCTACAGGATTAGGTACTTTGCTCCGGCAGCAAGTCAGCAGCCCAGCAGAGAAGCTAAAAACACCGGGGGTGAAGAATACAACCCCAAACAGCTGGAGTCTCTCGAGACCTGGCCACCCCTCCCCCACAGAGTCTCAGCACGCTCTGGGATCTCAGAGCGCATGCGCAGCACAGCCATTGCTGTCCTGTTAGGGCCTCACTACTGCCCCGCAGTCTGTAGAGGAAGCTCGGTAACACCACCCAGCCCCTCGCCTAAAGAAAGCAGCCTCCATTCAAGGGTTTTTTCTTCTGTTTCTTTGATAGTTTGTCTTTGATTATTAGACAGAATGAGCAAGAAACTGAAAAAGACTTTAACCCTTGACAGTTTCTATGCAGATAAAGAGCAGACTCCAAATCCTGAGAAGACTAAAAACAAACAGTCTCCAGGTGAATCCCCAAAGGAGGAGATCATCTGTTCCTCAGCACAGATGAATCTCATGGAGGAAATTAAAAAGGTTCTCACAAGAGAGCTGGAAGAAAAATGGCAAAAGAACCTGGAGAAGTCATCCCACTCATTTAACGAGAGAGTGGATAAAGAAATCAAATCCTTAAAAAATAGGATTGGTGAACTGGAAACAGAAAATAGCTCTCTAAAAAACAAAATTGGCGAAATGGAAAAAAATTCCATAGAACAAAAGAACTCAATTGGACAATTAGAAAAAGATTTTTAAAAAGTGAGTGAAGAAAATACTTCACTGAAAATCAGGGTCAAACAAATGGAATTGAATGACTCGAGTAGACAAGAAGAATCAGTCAAGCAAATCCAAAAAATTAAACAATGGAAAAGAATGTGAAATACCTTCTGGAGAAGACAACAGACCTGGAAAACAGATCCAGGAGAGACAACCTGAGAATTATCAGACTCCCAGAAAAGTATGATGAAAAAAAGAGCCTGGACACTATTTTCCAGGAAATTATCAAAGAGAACTGCCCAGAAGTCATAGAAACAGAGGGTAAAATAGACATTGAAAGAATTCATCGATCCCCTACTGAAAGGGATCCTAAAATCAAAACACCAAGAAATATAGTGGCCAAATGCCAGAACCCTCAGACGAAGGAAAAAATACTGCAAGCAGCTAGAAAAACCCAATTCAAGTATCGAGAAGCCACAATAAGGATCACCCAAGATCTGGCAGCATCCACATTAAAGGATCGAAGGGCCTGGAATATGATATTCCGAAAGGCTAAGGAACTTGGTATGCAACCAAAAATAACTTACCCAGCGAGAATGAGCATCTTTTTCCAGGGAAGAAGATGGACATCCAACAAAGTAAGCGAATTTCACCTATTTTTGATGAAAAATCCAGAATTTAATAAAAAGTTTGATCTACAAGTACAGAACTCAAGAGAAATCTAAAAAGGTAAAGATTAATCTTGGGAACTATATTTCGGCTATAAAGATGTATAAAGAATACAGATATACCTTGTTCTAGAAACTAGATGTGGAAAGGACATAATACCAGAAAAAGGGGAAAGTGGGGGTAGTACATTTCATGAAGAGGCATAGGAAACCTATTATATCTGAGAGAAAGAATGGAGAGGGATGAATATAGTGAGTATTTTACTGCTTTCAGAATTGGCTTTAAGAGAAAAATTTTAGACATATTCAATCTATGGTGAAACTTCTCCCACCTCATTGAAAAGTGAGAAGGGAAAAGTGAAAAGGGAAGGAATAAGCTAAGTGGAAGGGAATACGGTAACTGGGAGGGAAAGGGGTAAGATGGGGGAGGAATTCTAAGGAGGGGGAGGGATACTAAAAAAGGGAGGGCTGGGAGAAGCAAGAGGTGCTCACAAGCTTAATACTGGGAAGGGGGGTAAGGGGGTAAGAAGGGAGAAAAGCATAAATTGGGGTTAACAAGATGGCAAGTAATACAGAATTGGTCATTTTAACCATAAATGTGAACGGGATAAACTCCCCCATAAAGAGGAAGCGGTTAGCAGAATGGATTAAAAGCCAGAATGCTACAATGTGTTGTTTACAGGAAACACACCTGAAGCAGGGAGATACATGCAGGTTAAAGGTAAAAGGCTGGAGCAAAATCTACTATGCTTCAGGTGAAGTCAAAAAAGCAGGGGTAGCCATTCTGATCTCAGATCAAGCTAAAGCAAAAAATGATCTAATCAAAAGAGATAAGGAAGGGCACTATATCTTGCTAAAGGGTAGAATGAACAATGAAAAAGTATCTATATTAAACATATAGGCACCAAGTAGTGTAGCATCTAAATTCTTAAAAGAGAAATTAAGAGAGCTGCAAGAAGAAATAGACAGCAAAACTATAATAGTGGGAGATCTCAACCTTGCACTCTCAGAATTAGATAAATCAAATGACAAAATAAATAAGAAAGAAGTCAAAGAGATAAATAGAATACTAGAAAAATTAGCTATGATAGATCTCTGGAGAAAATGTAATGGAGACAGAAAGGAGTACACTTTCTTTTCAGCAGTTCATGGAATCTATACAAAAATTGACCACATATTAGGACATAAAAACCTCAAACTCAAATGCAGTAAGGCAGAAATAGTAAATGCATCTTTTTCAGACCACAATGCAATGAAAGTTACATTCAACAAAAAGCCAGGGGAAAGTAGACCAAAAAATAATTGGAAACTAAATAAGCTTATACTAAAGAATGATTGGGTGATACAGCAAATCATAGACCTAATTAATAACTTCCTCCAAGAAAACGATAATAATGAGACATCATATCAAAATGTACGGGATGCAGACAAAGCGGTAATAAGGGGAAATTTCATATCTCTAGAGGCCTATTTGTATAAAATAGAGAAAGAGAAGGTCAATGAATTGGGCTTGCAACTAAAAATGCTAGAAAAGGAACAAATTAAAAACCCCCAGTCAAACACTAAACTTGAAATTCTAAAAATAAAAGGAGAGAGCAATAAAATTGAAAGTAAAAAAACTATTGAATTAATTAATAAAACAAAGAGTTGGTTCTATGAAAAAACCAACAAAATAGACAAACCCTTAGTAAATCTGATTAAAAAAAGGAAAGAGGAAAATCAAATTGTTAGTCTTAAGAATGAAAAGGGAGAACTCACCACTGAGTTACTTTGCCCAACTTTACGCCAATAAATTCGACAACTTAAATGAAATAGAAGAATACCTCCAAAAATATAGCTTTCCTAAACTAACAGAGGAAGAAGTAAATATCCTAAACAGTCCCATCTCAGAAAAAGAAATAGATTAAAGGAATTAGAGTAGGCAATGAGGAAACCAAACTATCACTCTTTGCAGATGATATGATGGTATACCTAGAGAACCCCAGAGATAAAGCTATTAGAAATAATTCATAATTTTAACAAAGTAGTAGGATACAAAATAAATCCCCATAAATCCTCAGCATTTTTATACACCACCAACAAAATTCAAGAGCAAGAGATACAACGAGAAATTCCATTCAAAATAACTGTTGGTAGCATAAAATATTTCGGAATCTACCTACCAAAGGAAAGTCAGGAATTATTTGAGCAAAATTACAAAAAAGTTTCCACACAAATAAAGTCAGACTTAAATAATTGGAAAAATATTAAGTGCTCTTGGATAGGCCGAGCGAATATAATAAAGATGACAATACTCCCTAAACTAATGCATTTATTTAGTGCTGTACCAATCAGACTTCCAAGAAAATATCTTAATGATCTAGAAAAAATAACAACAAAATTCATATGGAACAATAAAAAGTCAAGAATCTCAAGGGAATTAATAAAAAAAAAAATCAAATGAAGGTGGTCTAGCTGTACCTGATTTAAAATTATATTATAAAGCAGTAGTCACCAAAACCATTTGGTATTGGCTAAGAAATAGATTAGTGGATCAATGGAAAAGGTTAGGTTCACAAGACAGAATAGCCAACTATAGCAATCTAGTGTTTGACAAACCCAAAGATTCTAACTTTTGGGATAAGAATTCATTATTTGATAAAAACTGCTGGGATAACTGGAAATTAGTATGGCAGAAATTAGGCAAGAACCCACACTTAACACCATATACCAAGATAAGATCAAAATGGGTCCATGACCTAGGCATAAAGAACGAGATTATAAATAAATTAGAGGAACATAGGATAGTTTATCTCTCAGACTTGTGGAGGAGAAAGAAATTTGTGACCAAAGATGAACTAGAGACCATTACTGATCACAAAATAGAAAATTTTGATTATATCAAATTAAAAAGCCTTTGTACAAACAGAACGAATGCAAACAAGATTAGTAGGGAAGCAACAAAGTGGGAAAACATCTTTACAGTTAAAGGTTCTGATAAAGGCCTCATTTCCAAAATATATAGAGAACTGACTCAAATTTATAAGAATTCAAGCCATTCTCCAATTGATAAATGGTCAAAGGATATGAACAGACAATTTTCAGATGATGAAATTGAAACTATTACCACTCACATGAAAGAGTGTTCCAAATCACTATTAATCAGAGAAATGCAAATTAAGACAACTCTGAGATATCACTACACACCTGTCAGATTGGCTAAGATGATAGGAAAAAATAATGATGAATGTTGGAGGGGATGCGGGAAAACGGGGACACTGATGCATTGTTGGTGGAGTTGTGAACGAACCCAACCATTCTGGAGAGCAATCTGGAATTATGCCCAAAAAGTTATCAAACTGTGCATACCCTTTGATCCAGCAGTGTTTCCATTGGGCTTATACCCCAAAGAGATACTTAAAAAGGGAAAGGGACCTGTATGTGCCAAAATGGTTGTAGCAGCCCTGTTTGTAGTGGCTAGAAACTGGAAAATGAATGGATGCCCATCAATTGGAGAATGGCTGGGTAAATTGTGGTATATGAATGTTATGGGATATTATTGCTCTGTAAGGAATGACCAGGAGGATGAATACAGAGAGGCTTGGAGAGACCTACATGGACTGATGCTAAGTGAGATGAGCAGAACCAGGAGATCATTATACACTTCAACAACGATACTGTATGAGGATGTATTCTGATGGAAGTGGATTTCTATGACAAAGAGACCTAACTGAGTTTCAATGGATAAATGATGGACAGAAACAGCTACACTCAAAGAAGGAACACTGGGAAACGAATGTGAACTATCTGTATCTTTGTTTTTCTTCCCGAGTTATTTTTACCTTCTGAATCCAATTCTCCCTGTGCAACAGGAGAACTGTTCGATTCTGCAAATATGTATTGTATCTAGGATATACTGCAACATATTTAACATTTATAGGACTGCTTGCCATCTTGGGGGGGGGGTGGAGGGAGGGAGAGGAAAAAAATCGAAACATAAGCGAATACAAGGGATAATGTTGTAAAAAATTACCCTGGCATGGATTCTATCAATACAAAGTTATTATTAAATAAAATAAAATTTAAATTTAAAAAAAACAGCATAGCAAGTTAAGGAGCAGAATTAAAGCAATATCAGCAGGGATAAGATAGGTCGGGGGCGGGGAAGGGAGGCGGGGAGGGGAAAGGAAGTATGTGTGTGTCTGTATGACACACACAAATATAAACATATCTTTCATTAACTATAGCTTGCTTAGAAGTGACAGAGAGGGTTAAAAGAATAAAGTAAATAAGATACACATCAGAGAACCTCCCCCCCCCCAAAAAAAAAAAAAACATTTACAAGGAAATAAATAAAAAATAGACATTCATGAATATAATTTCTTCTACTAACATATATACTTTCTTAATCTGATAATTTTCTTTCATATATTTTGAATCCTCCCTGATGTTCTGCTGGGCATATGATAATGTTCTCTTTTGTTTTGTTTTGTTTTGTATTACTTTTCTGTTTTTCTTTTTTTTTTCTTATTCTGTGTGTTTTTTAAAATTAAATTAAAAAATTAATTTTGAGGGTGTTGGTTCCCTGTTGTATACTTTTTATATAGGCAATTTGTCTTTCTTTAAACAACAGCTAACAGTTCAGTTACTTTTTTAAACTTTTTTTTTGTTAACTGAATTACCATAAAATTTTATTTTCAGCTTTCAGAATTTATTTTTTTAGTTTAGTTCAGTTTTTTAATTGTTGCTTTTCTAAGTTTTGTTGATGAATGCCAAATTCATTATGTATTCTTTTTATCTGCTGCTGATGAAAGCATTTAGAAAAATAATTTTCATGGTTACATGGCAAAGATATTGTTGTTATTGAATATAGACATGGATTTATTCTTTTGTGCAAATAAATTTAGGTTTTATTATTTATTTTCTATTTAGCTTTCTTCAAATGCTCTATTAAAACTAAAATCAATTTTATATAATTAGCATATTAGTATATTAGAGGAATTCTCTGAATAAAAATATAGATGTTAGCATATCTTTTATGAAGTATCTCCTACTATTCTTGTTCAGAGATAGAAATGTCTAGACTATAGATGATAAAAATGGAGGGATTCAAAACTTGATGGTTGGATTCAATGTATTATCTTTATTCAATTGAAGTCAGTTAGCTAGGCGTTTTAAAATATTTTTATTAGTGACAGTTTGTTGGAATCCTTACTAACTGCTAACTAATTAGAGTTGATCTAATCTTACAAGAAGATGTTTTGGCCAGAACCTGAAACTAGGTACTAAGTAGAACTAATCAATACAAGGCTTGTGTTCACACCTTTACTCATTGGAGTTCAATGAGTTCATACCTCCCTTGAAGCTCTTTGGGCCAAAGAGCACTATGGGAGAAAACCCATAATCCCTCTCTCTGGAAGGAGCATAAATAGGCCAATGGGCCAGTCGAAGGAGTTCTTCAGAGGAAGACGCTACAAGTCGAGATTTCACCGGAATGACATGAAGACTGGAGCTGGCTGGAGGCTGAAGAAAGCAGAGGCAGAGGCTGAAGGACCAGACCTTTGGATTTAAAGACATTTGGAGAGAGCTCTTGGAACCAAGCAGAGAAATAGGCCTCTAAGCTAACCGGGCTAGAAGAAAAAGCTCACCACATTTTGGCGCCCAACGTGGGGCTGATTCAGATCCATCTGAACTAGATCACAACAACAGTTCAAACCACTTTACCTTATCCCCTATAGAGTTATTTGAAGGAGTTGAACAGAGATCATTATGCCTCAGCATTACAAAAGAAACCAGTCGTGTTAATCATGATGTGAGGTAGGCAATAGTAAAAATATGCATGATTAAAACAGATAAGCAGAAAAGTACTTTGTGATAAAAGCACCTTAGATAATGAAAAAAGAAAGGATGTTTTTAACATTTTAGTATTAAAGAAAAAAATAAACTACATGGAGAAATATTTAAGGACCTCATGCTTCTTTTAAAATAGATAAATCAAAAAAGGAAGATACAAAAGATGTTAACAATTTGAATAGAATTCCATAAAAATAGACATTTTAGATTTCAATTGATTATTATAGAGGAATTGAAAGAAGTGGTTTTGTTTTCAATTATGAATATGACAATTTACTATATGAGAAGGAACAAAAACATCATTAGCACATGAAGACAAATTGAAATATGACTTACTAACTTACCACATGATTTACTGACAACAGAATAATAACAATTATGATCACAGAATTTTACTTATAAATGACATCTCAAATTCTCAATCATGATTTCCATGAATCTTCTCTTCAGAAGCTAAATATTCCTCAGTTTTTCTTCAACCAATTCTTACTTGATAAGGATTCAAGACACTTCAACATGGATAGCTTCCTATGGACCCTCTGCAAATTCACAGTGACTTTAATTAATGGGATCAATAATTGAATGCAAAGCAGATGAGGTATGAGAAGCAAAAAGTAAAGTGGAATTATCATCACAGTAGTAATAGCTTCTGGAAGTCATTCCTCTACTGACATAGCTTGACATCATATTTTTTCCACTTTATCACACTGCTGACTCATATTAGGCCTAGAATTCATTAATACCCTAGAATCTTTTTCAGATTTTTAAAAAATTATGCCTTTGCATTGTGTTTTATTGAAGTTGATTTTTGTATATAAGTGCTTGTATATAAGTGCTGTATAAAATATCATCTCATCTCATTAAGTCCAATGTTCTAGCCTGTCAAGATTTTTTAAGGCACTATGTGTTAGTTCTCCCTCAAATTTGTGTCACTTACAAATTTGTTGAATGAGCTATTTAAGTTATTGGTACTTTTAGCACACAGTGGTTACTAGAAGGAAAGGACTGTGTTTTAGTAATTCTTTAAAAAGGATTCAAGAATAAACTGTTGATTAAATTATTAAAATAGAGCTAAATTTCCTAAATCGGTTTACTTATGTTTTCCACTAGAGGAATGAAACAATAAAACATATCTAGCTACATCAAAATTATTTTTATGCAATTCATAGAATGTAATATTTAACTTTACGCATTATCACACTGAAAGATTTTAGTTCAGGATATCAATTGTCAGTAGTGAGTCTGTGTAATTTGGGTAACACTGAAGTAAAATATGAATCTTTAACTCTTCAAGCATAATAATAATCTTTGGCCATACATCAGCAACTATATAGACCTTTTATTCCACTTTAAGTTAGTGAGCAATGGCTCACAATTTGGCCAGATATATTTATTTTTGATCATAAGCTCATTTTAACAGAATTGTAAAAAAAATTCAGTAATAATCAACATATTAAAAAATGACTTCAATTTGTACAGAAAGACTACCACTGAAATACTTGATTTCCTAGCACACAGTAACTATAATAGCAGAAAACAATAAGTTCAAACAATCTATGACATACCTTCTGAAGTTCTTGGTTGGTTGTTTCTTTCGAGATTAAGAAAGACATTTTTAAGTAATCTAAATACTACAGATTACAGATTCACAAAGACAAATATTTAAAAAGTTAGAATATCTTTGTATTAAATTTATGGTCCCCAAATCATAGTATAATATATTTTAAAATTACAGATCTTATGTTGAAAGAGACTATTAGGGCTACCTAATTAAACATCTTATTTTATAGATGAGAAAACAATCCCGGAGAATTTAATGGATTTTCACAAGGTCACATAGATGAAAATATTCTGTTTTTTTCCCCCTAAAGGTCCTTCTGTTTCATATAACCTTATAAATTCTCCATACCTCATTGGTTTTGATTTAGCCATTTTACTTACTGAAATTAACTGAAACTAGTACTAAGTCATCAGGAGGTAAGAGTCGAGTTAATGTAAAAAAAAAAATTTGTTCTTATATCAAAAAGACGTATGTGTGTATGACTGTGGATAAGTCACTGGACCTCTATTTGGCTTTATATTTTTATTAATAAAATGAGGGTAAGTATATGCATTTCTGTCTCACAGACTTCATTCAAAATAACCTTTCTCTGCCTTTTTCTCTTTTCAGTTATTGAAAAGAACCTAGCAACCAGAAAGGTTTGGGAAAAAGTACAAGAGGTTTTATTTTACCTGAGTCTTAAAGGGCATAAGAGTAACTAAGAGGAGAGTTTAGAAGAGATAACAATTCAGAAAAAAATGATGGCAAGCAAAAATATAAAAATAAGACATGAAAATATGTAAGAATAAGAAAATAGATCAGTGCATCTGGATCATAAAGTACATGAAGAAAAGTAAAATGTAAAAGTATTGGAACAACAAGGAGGGGAAAGAAGTAAATTTTTAAGAGCTTTATATAAAAGGATTTTATATTTTGTCTTGGAGATAACAGGAAACAACTGAAGTTTGCTGAACAAAGGAATGACATGGGCAGACCTAAACACTAAGAAAAAAAACAAAAACTGGGAACCTGTAAGAATTATATGGTCATAAACTATGATAGCTGATATGTTACCCAGTAAGTGATGGATATTCGAGAGTATTTTTTGTATTTGGAATTATTTTGTGAAACTATATTAACAAAATAACTATCATTAAAATTCAATTTACTTTAAAAGGATTTGTTTAGGAAAAAAAATTCTTAACATCCAAAATTCTACAAAAATATAATGTTACTTCTTGAATATTAATGTGTTTCTCTTTTTTGGAGGAATTCAAAAAGCTCAATGATATTTATTTTGTTTGCAAGAGTTTTTCCCTTTTGCATTTAGGTTACAGGTTACAGTTGACAGATACCCTTGCTCAGTTAATTACAATATCCTATGATTCTACTATATCTCTTCCCCCTTTTGTGAACTGGTGGTTTCCAAAAGAAAATACCTAAACTATTAGCAGTCAAATTTAAAAATACTCTAAATGGTTAAACAAATTGAAAAAACTTTAAAGTTTTATATTATACCTACAATTTCAGCAACTCTTACAAAGAAGAAAATGTCAGATGATGGAGCGGTGGTACAGAAAAGAGTCCATTAATACATTATTAGTGGATCAGTGGAATTGATCTAGGTATTTTGGAAAGCAGTATAAAACTATATCCCCAAAGTTACTGAACTATATATGATCTTTGTCTCAGTAATCCTCTATTAGAGCTAGACTCCCAAAATAGAAAAAGATCCATATGTATAAAAATATTTATAGTCTTCATTTTGAGGTTTCAAAGAACTGAAAATGAAATAGGCAAACATCATATGGACAGTGGTTAAGGAAATTATGTTATATGAATGCAATAGAATACTATTGTGCTATAAAAAGATGATTAAAAAAAAGGTTTCATAGAAACCGAGAAAGACATATATGAACTGATAGAGAGGGAAGGAAAAGGAAACTTGAGAACAATTTATGTAAAAAGAAATATACTGTGCGGGAGAAAGCAATTTAACAAGACTTAAGAACTTTGAACAATACAATCACAAACCATTATTTCAGAAGAATCAAAATTAGACAGACTATCTAGTTACTGATAAAAGCAATGGATTTAAGATACAGATTGAGGGTTTTTTTGGAGGGGATGCTCCTGAAGCTTGGGACACTGCACCCTGCTTTTTGGAAACAGAGTCCTACTTTAACAAAACAGTTAAAAAGTTAGTATGCTGGTAAGGAAGATCAACACACAAACTCAGAAAAAGATAACAAAATCAAAGTTCCTACATCCAAATTCTCCAAAAAAAAAAAAATAATAAATAAGAAGAATAAGAATAGGTCTCAGCCCATGGAAGATTCAAAAGAAATTTTGAAAATTAAGAGAAGTAGGGGAAAAATTGGGAATAGAAATGAGATTGTTGCAAAAAGTAAGTATTACTTTAATACTTACAAATGAGTAGTGTGTCTTTAAAAAGCAAAATTGGCCAAATGGGAAAGGAGGTACAAAAGCTCACCAAAAAATAATTCCTTAAAAATTAGAATTGAACAAATGAAAGCTAATGACTTCATAAGCAATGAAGAAACAAGAAAAGAAAATCAAAAGAATGAAAAAAATAGAAGAAAATTTAAAATATCTCATTGGGAAAAAAAAAAAAAACTGGAAAAAAAGACCAGAAAAAATAATTTGATAATTGTTGGACTATCTGAAAGCTATAATTTTTTTTAAAAAGGTTATATATCATTTTTCAGGAAATTAACAAGGGAAATTGCATTGATATTCTAGAACCAGAGGGTAAAAAAGAAATTTGAAAGAATCCATCAATCACTTCCTGAAAGAGATCCCAAAATAAAAAATCCCAGAAATATTATGGCCTCCCACATCAGTAAGAAAATAGTACAGGTATCCAGAAAGAAGCAATCCAATTGTAGGAGATCCATAGTCATAATAACAAAAGTTTTAGAAGTTTCTTCGTGAAAGTATTGGAAGACTTGACATATGATATTTCATGTAGCAAAGGAGCTAAGATTCCAACTAAGAATCACTCACCCAGCAAAACTGAATAAAATCCTTCAGGGTTAAAAAACAGACATTCAATGAAGTCAAATACTTTCAAACATTTGTGATGAAAAAGAGAAGACCTGAATAGGAAATCTGACTCTCAAATACAAGACTCAAGAGAAGCATAAAAAGGTAATCAAGAAAGCTAAATCATAAGGGATTTAATAAAGTTAATGTTTGCATTCCTATGTGACAAGATGACACTTGTAACGCATAAGAACTTTCTCATCACTGGAGCAGTTAGAAGTGGTAAATATTGACAGAAATCACAGGTATGAATTGAATATGAAGGGATAATATTTTTAAATGAAATTAAGGGGTTTGAGAGGAATGTTTGGAGAAGGGGTAAAGGAGAGGTAAAATAGTGAGAATTATTTGTCATAAAAGAGGCAAGAGAAACCTTTTATGAAGGGGATAAAGGAAAGAGGAAGGGAGTAAGTGAATCTTACTCTTATCAGAAAGGACATATACATTCAGTTGGGTATAGAAATCTATCTTACTCTGCAGGAAAGTAGGAGGGGAAATGAATATGAAAAGGGAAGAGCTTAATAGAAGAGAACACTTATTGGGTCAGATGCAAATACTTTTGAGAAGGGGCAAGGTAAAAGGAGAGAGAATAATATAAATGGGAGGAAATGCAATTAGTATTAGTAATTATGAAAAGATTTTCAAGCAAGTTTTTCTGATAAAGGCTTCATTTCTCATATTTAGGGGACTGAACCAAATTTAGAAGGAAAAAAAAAAACAAGAATCATTCCCCAATGGATAAATTATCAAAAAATATAAAGTTTTCAAATAAAGTAATCAAAGCCACATAAATCATGTAGCCACATAAAAATACTCTAATTTGCAATTGATTGGAGAAATGTACTTTAAAACAATTCTGGGGTACTCTCTCATATTTATTAGTTTAGCTAATAGGCCAAAAAAGGGAAATGACAAATGTTGCAGGGAATGTAGGAAAAATGAGATATGAATGCATTGTTGGTAGAGATATGAATTGATTCAACCATTCTCTAGAACAATTTTGTACTTTGCCTGAAAGCCTATAAAATTATGCAAACCTTTGAACTAACAATACCAGAAAAGGACCTATAAGTACAAAATATGTCTATAACAATTCTTTTCTGGGGGGGAATAAATTGAAAATTAAGGGGATAAACATTGATTAGGGAGTGGATAAATAAATTGTGCTATATAATTGTGATGGAATACTATTGTGTTGTAGTTGTTTTTCCTTTTTCTAATTTGGCCATGACATCAGGGAGGCAATGCCATGACATGAAAGTGAATTGGATTTAAGTGAGGGAGCACTATGCAAGGTCACCTGCCTCACTTTCCCCTGCAGACCCATCTGGCCAGATATAGATGAGGAGGACTGGAGATGGTCCTGGACAAATGGGAGACCTTGGCCTTTTTAAGTTAAGGTCTTCAACAGGTCTCAGTTTGATTAAAGCAGGACCTATTCAGTGATTAAGACTAGGTAACAATTAAGGCAAAGAATGTCCTTTTTCATCTATTCAAAAAAAAAAGTCTAAATAAATAAATAAATCTGGGAAGGGAAGATCTTCAGGGTTTCTGGCCAAAGCAGAAATGACTGCTGTTTACAATTAGTCTGAGTCAATCAGGACTCAACATAATAGGGGCATTAGGTACCAGGTTAAGTTCCTATTGTTCTACAAGAAAGGATAAGCAGCATACACTCAGAAAAACCTGGAAAGACTTCCATAAGCTGATGCAAAGTAAAATGTTCTGTGTACAAAGTAACAGAAATATTTTTCAACTGTGAATTACTGCTATTCAATAATAATACTGAATATTATTTTTATTTATAAAATGAGGGTAAGCATTTTATAGCATTAAATGATGAGACAAAAATGTCTCATCAAGACTATTCTGAAGGATTTATGATGAAAAATGCTATCCATATCCAGAGAAAGAACTGATTGTTTCTGAATATAGACGAAAGCATATCTTTTTTAAAGTTTATTTTTCTTGAGCTCTTGTGTAGATGGTGGGGGGAATCTAGGTTTTCTTTCCCATCATGAATTTGATGGAAATGTTTTGCATGATGTTACATATACCTTCTCAATTTGGGTGGGAGAGCATCTGAAATTCAATAGTTGAAAAACAAATGTTAAAAATTCTTTTGCATGTAACTGGGGGTAAATTAATTTATTTATTTAATAACTACATACTAGCAAAAAAGATTTTTTAAAATAGTGCTCTTTGAATATTAATATTAATAATTGGAATTAAGATACAGATTGAGGGTTTTTTTGGAGGGGATGCTCCTGAAGCCTGCTTTTTGGAAACAGAGTCCTACTTTAACAAAAAAGTTAAAAATAAAATAATAGGCTAGGGAAAATGAGCACACAACAGCAAAAGTATTTTTAGCAAAAGTATAGTAAATTCTATATTTGGTAACATAAGATCAGTCACTCAGCTTGTACAGCATGATAATAATTGACAAAAGAAATAGGGCAGTCCCATACATAATTCTTAATTTGATCCTATTTCCTTTGTAAATAATTGAGACTATGAAGGTGAAACATCTATGTACTTAGTTCAAGTGCCAAACTCTAAATACAGAAAAAATGCAAATATGACATCTCTAAGATGAGAACTATCTCTGATTGTATTGATATTTATTTGTCATATTTAGACCATAATTTCATTGATTGGAAAATAGCAAAGCTTTTTTGTAAGTACTCCATTTAAAAATAAAACTATTTTTCAAAAGTAAGCACATAATATTTTAAAATAATTCTCCCAAATAATGGCTGGAATGAAGAATAAAGATTGTGAAATATTTTACAAAGTAATTGACTTTGTCTATCCCAATTAACAAAACAAAGCACTGATTTATCACTTAATATCAAAGTTTTTCTAATCAACTATATGATCAGTAAAATTTTAAAATCAGAGAATTGAGTTGTGGGAATTGAGTGAACCAATTATGAAGTTAGTTCAGTTCAGTTCCCTTTTTATTCAGTTATGGGTCTACTTCATTTTCTGTCTTGTAGGAAAGCTTTATTCAATTATGGGAATTGTGAGAAAGTTTTATTGCATTGTTTAAATATATTCCTGAGTACCTGGGAAGTTGAACCATCTCTATTGGCTGCTTAGAGATTCTTAATTAAAAATGTAGATTACGCTGATTAGTAACCTCTTCAGATGTGAAGAATGAAGGAAGCAATTTTCTCACAATTACACATCTCAAGCAATTCATCTGAATTACTGGAAAATTGGCCCTATATTAATCAGGCATTGATTCCATATTCCCTATTTGGAAAGAGTGGGACACTCCTTTTTCATATTTCATATTTTTCATATGTCAGGGAATTGTATCTATTTATTCTCCCTCTTTCAACTAGAAAGTCTCTAGTCTTTCCTTCTGGAAATCTCCCTGGGGTGGGAAAGTTTAGGATTAGGTTTTGTCCTAGAGTGATAGCATAAACCTGGACTCTGTTTTAGTAGAGGAAGCTAGAGCTGGTGAATTGTTTGAGCTCAGAAATTCTCATGTACAGTAGGGTTAAAATTGACATCTGTTTCCATTAACTTCAGAATTAATAATATGTTAAGTCTCTGGTTGTGGAGGATCACTACGCTGACTAAAGAGAAGTAAACTGGTTCTGGTGGAGGCGGGGTTTGAGGGGAAAAGTGTCATTTTAAGTTTTCCTGCAGAGATAATGTTATTAAGCCCAGAAATATCCACTGAATTTTTATCCTGGACCAGTTTTTAAAAAATCAATTAGAAATTTTACTGCAAGTGTTTTATTGAAATTTTGCAGGAAGTAAAGGTTTTAATCACATTTGTAAAAAAAATTAACAACCACTGAATTAATCATTACTTTTATAATCACAAAATCCTATGTATTTAAATGATTTCTACCAATTAAATATCATGAGATTCTTTCAAATGCCACAAGCAAAAATATTTCCTGTAAGATTTATCTTAAACTTTACATAGTTAATGTTCTAGAAGGATAATGTCATGAGACTGCTAATTGACTGAAACAAGAAGAGGAACATGGTACTGAGGTTGGAGAAAAAAAAATTTTTTAACTCATCAATTATCAGTGAATAAGCGCATTGACTACTATTTGCCAGAAACTTAAATTCTGGGGATAAAAAATAAAACAAAATGTAGATCATGCCCTCAAGAAGCTTACAATCTATTCTCATCTCTAAGACAAAGTACAAATGATTACAATACCAAGTTATAATTTGGGCATTATTTGGCATAATTTGGACAAATTATGTCATTTTGCATGTTCATGGTAACAAGTGTTAGATATGGAAGCTGGTTATCATTTTAAAAAAAAAATGTTTCGTTAGACCAGGTGGTCAGTCAAGTGGTGAGAATTATATTTCATGATATGAATGATTTTTGCCAATTAGGAATAGGAGAGGCTGGAATAGAAGTTGAGTACAACATACTGATTCTGTATATTTATTGTACAGTTCATTGACTTGTTAGTGAATGTTTATATCATTCTTGGTTTTTAAGCACCCTCATACTATATACTAGTACTAAAATTAAAATGATAGCTCTCAGACTAGATTGGGTTTTGGGTTGCCTATCCAAATCATAGTAGCTAAACTCATTTCAATCCTTTAAGGTATTTGTGTGATGAAAGGAAACTATATAATGTTATAAAGGACGGTTCAGATACTCCATAATAAATAAACATTTACTCCATAGTAAATAAACATTTATTAAATACTTATGTGCCTCAGGAATAAAAAGACACAATAAGACTGTTTCTGCCCATAAACAGTACATATTTTATTGATGGAAATAACAGATATATGTATGTAGCAGTATGTGTGATTATGGAGCTTCAGCAGGAACCACAGAAACTTTCACATCCTGGACAGGTAGGGAGTCAGTGTGTGAGTCCAGGAAAACTGAATGAACCTCAGCTGAATAAGAAAGCCAGGCCCATCTGTCCTGTGGAGATGGATCCCTGGTTGAGAAGGCACCAGCACACCCTGAGTGCAGGGACAGGGCAACAGGGGAACAGGAATTCTACTGAATGCGAGCACTTTCAGAAAGATAGAATGTTTAGTATGGGGTTTAGATCAGAGGGGAGAGATGAAGTGAAGCTAGAGTCACCATCCTCGCAACCCTACAATAAGACGTACTTACACTAATACTTCTCATTAAAAAAAAAAAAAAAAAAAGTACCAGCAAAAAAGAAAGAACCCAAACATAGAAACTTACTATGGAAATGGGGAAGACCAGGATTCATCTTCAGAAGAAAACAGTGAAGTAAAAAAGCCTAAATAACTATCTGCCCAGAAAAAAAAAATTATAGAACTCAAAAAAGAATTTAAAAATCAAATGAGACAAATTGTGATAAAATAAAATAAAATAAAATAAAATAAAAACCATCCATGAAAAACAAGATTATGAAAAAAGTTAAACAACTAGAAAAGTAGAAACAGAATGTTAAAAATGAAAATAATTCTTTGAAAATTAGAATTGGACAAGGGGAAGCCAGTGAAGCTATAAGAGTTAACAACAAAAATACAAAACAGAATATAAAGAATGAAAAAATAGAACAGAATGTGAAACATCTTATAAGAAAAACAAAAATTTTCAAGAACAGATCAAGAAGAGAAAAATATAAGAATAATTAGATTATCTGAAAGCTGTGACCAACCCCCCCCAAAACCCAAACCTTGACACAATAATGTAAGAAATAATCCAAGAAAACTGTCCTGTAGTGATAGAACAAGAGGGGAAAATAGAAATAGAAAAAATCCACCTATTATCATCTCAAAGAGATCCTTTGAAGAAAACACATAGAAATATTATTACCAAATCTTAAAAGCCCGAGATCAAAGAGAATAATATGCAAGAAACAAGAAAAAAAATAAATATTCTGGAGCTACAATCAGGATTGAATAGGACTTATTAGCAGCCACCTATGCTAGCAATCAAAAAAATTAGGCCAGTGGCCAAAAATATCATATCCAGGAAAATTATAATGTCAAACTTAAAAAGGGCAAATTCTCAAAACTTTCAACCAAACCTGAACTGAATAGAAAAAGTAACATATAAGAGCAAATATCAAAGATAGATTTCAATGAACTTAACATGGACAAATTGTTTATGCTTTTTTAAAATAGGGAAATGTATACTATATGTTTAAGATTGGCATCAACAATTGAGCAGCTCAAAAGAAAGACTGAGGCAGAGATCAGTATGATTCTAAAAATCAAAACTACCTAGGAAAGGATAAAATAGTAATACTTTTGCAAAATTACATGCAGAGGAATAATTTCTTTTTCTATCATATATCCTTTCTTGAATATATTTTGAATCCTTCCTGATGTTTTGCTGGGCATATGACAATATTCTATTTTGTTTGGTTTTCCTTTTCTAATTTTTTTCTATTCTGTTTTTAATAAACAGATTTTTTAAAAGTAAGGATAATATATTAGAATTTTCTTAATTAGGTTTTCTTAAAATTATTGTATTCATAATATTTTTCATGTCGATACGTCATCATACAATTCTGGATTATAATAACAATTTTCTGGAAAAGGAAAAAAATATCCAGGTGAGGATTAAAATTTTACAACAGTTCTGTACAGATGACCAAAATGCCCAGTCATTGGTCATATTCAGAATGCATTAAGTGGGAGAATGTGGAAAGGAACAGACAGAAAAGACTTCAAGAAACAGAAGAGCATCTATTATTGTCTGACCTACTCCTTTATACTCCCATCCATTCTAATTTGATACTTATTTAGAATTGGTCAGGAGCTCATATGGAATATGATTTCCAAGTGTTTATATATGGTTCTGTGGTCAAGCATTTTGCTAATTTAATCTAAACAATTAGTATAAATTGAAAGATAAATCAAAACAAAATGCAGAAGCTGAGAAGTGATTGATGGCAGGCATAATAGAGTCTTCCTGGAACTTAGGTCAGATACTGGATCATGGCAATTAAATCATCTTCAGTGCTACATTTCCTCTTTATTAGACTCCTTATTAAGAAAATTGAAATGATACAGCAGAACTTGAAATCACTGCCTGCCATTTTCTTCTCATAAGGATGATCTTGATAACCTATCTTATTAAAAAAAAACCCTCTCTTTCTGCTGCAATGTAGCTGAGCTTCCTACAAATATTCTGGGAACCTTAGAGACTAGTCCTGGTTTTTCTTGGCAAATGTTAATTGTCAATTGCTTTACTGAGCTTTACTCACATACATGAGACTGATAACTGCCCAAAAGAGCAACATGATTTGTAAAAAAAGGACTTGATATAAATAGAACATTAATGTATAATTCTCAGTTTGGAAACTATCTTCATCTATATAAATCTGCAATTTATTTTTCCAAAATGGTCACAGATCGAAGTAAAAAAGCATGTTCAGGTAAAATACTTATAGACATTTTGTTTTAACAAAAAAAAAATTGGAAGCAAAATGAGTACCCATAATTTAGGAAATAGATACATTTTGATGTGTGAATTCAGTGAAATTATGTTTTTAAGAAATGAAAATTTTTTTTAAAATCTAGGAAAATATGGATTAAATGCTGAAGAAGCAAACAAATAGAGGCCTTTTAGAAAGATATGATGAATTGTTATGCAGAGTGAAACATGTTTTTCAAATTCACCAAAGCATTCATTTTGGCTTGACTATACTTTTTTGTTTTTATTTTACTTTTTATAACTTATTGTGAGCCTGAATTTCTGTTTTTGAAAGCAGGAGTCAAATTAATGGATAATAATAGAACTATAAAGAAAGGAAAAAAGGAAGGAAGGAAGGAGAGAAAGAAGGAAGGAAGGAAGGACGGAAGGAAAGAAGGAAGAGAAGGAGGAAGGGAGGAAGGAAGAAAGGGAGGGAGGAAGAAAGGGAGGGAAGAAGGCAGGGAGGGAGGAAAGGAGAGATGGAGGGAATAAAGGAAGGAGGAAGCAAAGGAGGGAGGAAGAAAAATAATAGCTCAAGAGAACATAAACAATTACTGTATTAAAATTAACATACAGTGACAGTAAACATGATGTATATAACAAGTTGTCTCATAACACGTTATTTCCCTTTATATGGAAATTAAATAGGAAAGATCATTTTAAGTTGTAATGTATAACCACTCCTAATGAAATCCTAAGCCTAGAAAATTGATATTTTTCTTGAATAGACTCAGTGTGTTTTTACATTGTTTTTATTACTGATAAAGGTAATGGACCTATTTTTCACAAATTTCTCAATATTTTCCTATAGAAATTAATATTTTATTTCATTCAAAGTGAAAACAATTTCTTTACAAATATGATTATGGATAAAAATCTACCTATCATAGAATGTGTTTATAAGTTATGATTTATTATAGCTGGGTTTTTTTTTTTTTTACAGTAAAAGATCCTATAAGTTTAAACAATTGCTAGCTCTCTTCTTATAAATGTATTAAATAGCCAGAATGACATTGTGAATACTGAATTGGAATAAAATCAGGAAGACCTATATTTAAGTTATGTCTTCACCCTATTTTTACTAAGTTTGTGATCACGGGCATGTCATTTAACTTTTTTTAACCTCAGTTTGTGAGCTCCAGGATAGGTGTCCCGATTACCACCTGTTTTAGACAATTGTTGTGAGAAGTAAATGAGATAATATATACAAAATAGCTTGTCAATCTAAAAGAACTATAAAAATATCAATCCATATTTGAAAAAATTAGCATTATGTCTAAAAGAGAAGACTTTTAAATAGCATATATGCTTTAATTACAATAACATATGGGATTATGGAATTATTTTAATACCTATTAATGATGAGTATAGAAATTAAAGTTTGTAATGAAAATACATTTTTTTTGATATTTTGTAAATTCCAAAAAAACGGAAAAAGCAATAAGGTATAATGTCCGGGTTAGCTCTCTGGAGGATCTATGTCTTGGTCTTAGGTGGAGAAGTGATGAAGGCAGAAGAGCTACCAGGAGGGTTTCTGTTTCTTTCTCTGTCTTCTGTGTCTCCTCTGTATCTGAGTCTGACTTCCGGTCTCCTCTCTGTCTGAGCCTGTGTTTGAGCTTGAGCTCTTGTCTCCAGTCCTCTCAAACCTTAAATACTTCAGTCTGATTACATAGTTACATCACACTAAGTATATGCTAATTAGAGAGAGGATATTATTATATCACACTAAATATATGTGAACTAGAGAACCATTATCTCATCAATTACACTGAATCAACACCCTGCTTTAAGTATTCTTGCTTCAAGTATACCTTCCCCAGAGTTCTCCCACTATCTGCAGTCCTCCAAAATCTCCTGCTTTCTTTTGTTTTAGAACACAGGTGGTCACACCCTCTCTGACTTCTCAGGAAGGGTGGTGAGAACACAAAGGGAAGTGATCATGCCCTCCTTGACTTATCAGGAAGGGAGGTGGGCATCAAATGGAAATTGGGAGCCAAACCAGATATTGTTATCAGGTTTCTTTTGGGCTGAAAGGTCTTACTTGAAAGAGGTATACATAAATCCATCACCATGGAAGGTATTACAAAAGCACATAGTAATATGACACAATCTATTAGTGATGTAACAAACAACATGAATCAACATGAGGAATTACACATGCCCATAATCAGTTAACCAGTCTGGTCCCTTCCATTCATCACTTTCTGGATCTCTCCACATCACCTGGCAATTATCAAAGATAATGGAGCTGCTTGCATTGGGCACTGCCTTGCCAGTGGGTTATAAAACCTGTCTACCAGAGCCAGTGAATCTTTATCAAAAACCAAAAAGTTAATTGTATAAAGAGCTAAATTTAAAAATTCTCTAGGGTTACCTGTGGTTCCCCCTTTCTTTTGTTTTTGAAGGAGCATCTTAATGATTCTGTTTCTCCTCTCTACTATTACCTATCATTGAGGATTAAATGGTATGTCAATGGCATGTAAAATCTGATACTGAACACAAAAGTGTGTAAAATGTTTAGAAGTATATGCAGGTCCATTATCTGTTTTTATTGCTTGTGGCACACCCAGAATTGGAAAAGCTTGTATAAGGAATTCAGTGACCACTCCAGCTATTTCTTTTGCTGCTGGTATTGCAAAAGTAAATCTTGAAAAACTGTCTACTACAACAAAGATAAAAGACAGACAACTAAAAGATATATAATAGGTCACATCCATTTGCCAAATTTCATTGGCTTTCAAACCACAAGGGTTCTTCCCTGGAGGGAGCGTAGGAACATGGAAAGGAAGGCAAGCTGTACAGGCTTTTACTATGCTCCTAGTTTCCTCTTTTGTTTTCCCAAATTGCAAACGTAAAGCTCTAGCAGCCTGATGATATTTAAAATGAGATTCTTGGGCTCCCTGAAATAAAGAAGTACTGGCTAACATGGTTAGAAGGTGATCTGCCTTTCAATTTCCACAAAAAAATAGGACCTAGAAGTCCTCTATGAGAGTGGACATGCAAGATATAAATCTTACCTTGAATCTTTCTCACTTGCTCTTGAATTTCCTTAAAGATCTGATATATATTAGAAGCTACAAATTTTATTTGGGCTGTGGCAATTCTTTGTACCACAACTACTGAATAGGCTGAATCAAATATTATATTTACATCTCCTGGATAATAAGAAAGAACTAGCATGATTACATACAATTCATTCTGCTGAGTGAACTAAAAAAGAGTTCTGACATTTTTATAGTTAAGTCATGGGAGTATATAGCACAAATGTTATATTTAGATGCATCTGTAAAGACAGTTGTTTCTTTAAGAAGAACATTAGAAACCTTTTCTTCAAAAATCCATTGCCAATTATGTAATAGCCAAATTATCTTTAATGGTGACCCATGTGTAAAATATGGAGCTGTGGCCAATAAAATTTGCCACTCTGAGTTGGTTTCACAGCATACATTAACTTGTGCATTGGTATAAAAGGTGTCAGGTGTTATCCCTGATAATTGTACTACTTGCTTGATGGCATTTAATAAAATTCTAGCCACAAGCACTGGGAGTAGGCTTTGGTCTGGTTGTGCTTGGAGGGTCATCCACTCTATCACACTGTCTCCTTGATGAAGGACTGCTGTGGACACCTCTTTCGCAGCAAAAACTGGTATTTCCAAGGATTTCTGAGTAACTCGTTCAGACACATAGAATAAAGCCAGTTCAACCTCTCTCAAAACCTCTTGAGCTTTATTTGTAAGCTGGCATAGTGAGTTTAAAGCAGTGTCTCCCCTTAAAATGTTACCTAATGAAAGTAGTTAAGCCTAACACTGGACACATCCATTGAATATCCCCTATCAATTTCTGAAAGTCATTTAAGGTGTTCAACTTCTCTGTGTTGGAATCTTTACAAACTGCTAACTCATTAGAGTTGATAGATTATTGATCTGATCTTACAAGAAGATGTTTTGGGCCAGAACCTGAAACAAGGTACTAAATGGAACTAATTAATACAATGCTTGTGTTTACACCTTTACTCACTGGAGTTCAGTATGTGAGATTCACAAAGTAAACTGTAACTTTGTGAATCCACACCTCCCTTGAAACTCTTAGGGCCAGAGAGCACTATGGGAGAAAACCCATAATCCCTCTCTCTCGTATCCCACAATTCCTCTCTCTCATATAAAAGAAACAGACAGAGGTTCTCGGACAGAATTCAGCCACGAGTTGGAGCTGAACTGAAGACTGAGAAGGCTCTCTCAGAGGCACAACCAGATTCATCTTCATCTCACACCACTGTGTGGTGGCTGGGCTCCTGCATTTCCCCGACTGAGACCAAGGTGGTCTGAAAGACTTGCCAGAAAGCTAGCTGAGCCCCAAGTAAAGGAGACAAGAGATTCATTTCATCTTTATACTGGCTGGAGGCTGAAGAAAGCAGAGGCAGAGGCTGAAGGACAAAACCTTTGGATTTGGAGACATTTGGAGGGATCTCTTGGAACCAAACAGAGAGATAGGCCTCTAAGCTAACCAGGCTATATTAGAGAAAATAAAAGATCTGAACTTTTATCACCTGGCTGCGTTTTGGGTGATTATTACTTTCAACTGCAACTAAGGCTGCCTCAAAGAAAACCTCCCCGAGAAATCTACCTTCTCCCAGAGAGAATCTATATTATATATTTTAAAGAAGAAAAAAATCACCATATCTCTGTTCTTAAAGAAAGCTTTTATACTGTAAGCACCTTAGGATATACTTCATATACTAAATATTAAAAAGGAGCATGCCTTTGAATTTTTTTTCTGGAGCTATCTGCAATAGTTCCTAAGTGTCTCTATAGTCTTTTGTAGATATGCGTCTAACATTTGTTCCTCAGGTGCACACCCCAGGATATCAGCCATATAATATACTAACATAACTTTTGGAAATTTTTTTTTTTAATTGGTGTAAGAGCAGCAGCCACATACATTTGACAAATAGTAGGACTATTTTTCATTCCCTGTGACAAAACTGTTCATTCATATCTTTCATAAGGCTCAGCTAAATTAATGCTGGGCACTGAAAAGGCAAATCTTTCCATATCCCCATTATCTAGAGGGAAACAATAGAAATAATCTTTAATGCCTATAACCCAAAGAGGCCATTATCTAGGCAAATGAGTAGGAAATGGAAGTCCAAGCTGAAGTGTTCCCATAGTTCACATCTGTTTATTTACCTTTCTTAAATCAGTCAACATCCTCCATTTTCCAGATTTCTTTCTTACAAGAAATACTGGGGAATTTCAAGGATTTAGAGAAGGTTGTAAGTGTCCTTGGTCAAGTTGTTCCCATACTATATCTAATAAGGCCTGAATTTTTTTCACTTGTTTAGGGCCACTGTTCCACCCACAATGATGTATCCATTTTCCATTGAATGGGAATAGGTGAGAGTATAGGCAGGCCTTCAACAGCAGCCCTGCCTAAAAAGCAGTACTCAATTGTAATCCATTTTGTCTATAGGCCAGACAGGGACAGAATTCACCTCTCCAGGGAATATCTCAATAGTCCCAGCTGCATACAACTCTATTCTCCCCAATTGCAATCCCTTTTCCCCATCAGATTTATTTCTTGGTTATTGATCATGTTGGAGTACTGAACTTTTAAAGACTCTCTGGATGTATCCTTGTCTGCCATCATGCCCCAACTGTTTTTTTTCCCCTGGGGCCCTGGAACCAAGCCCTGCTTCCTGTTTCCCTGAGTCAATCTATGTTTTGATGCCCATTGGAAGCCTTTGTTGTATTTTGGACATGAGGTTTGGGGACTTGTTCTCCTACCATGTCTTCCCATGTTCAGACCTTGAAAAGTCTGCATCATAGCCTGGGCATAAAAGGTATTTGTGTCCACTGTGGCACAGCATCTTATGATCTCCTCTAAATGAACATCCTTGTGCAGTCTTAGTATATTTCTTCTACAATCCTCATTAGCATTTTCTCTAGCAAGTTGTCTTAGCATAATTTCTGTTGCTACATTTTCACCAATAGTTAGTCTTTAAATAGCTGTCCATAAATGTCCCACGAAATCAGTAAAGAGTTCATTTGAACCTTGCACTATTTTTGTAAAGGCTTCCCCTCTATCTTGTCTTCCTGGGAGGGTGCCCCATGCTTTGATAGCAACAGAAGCAATTTGTTCATATGTTGCCATAGGGTAATTAATCTGCTCTAAAGTGTCTGCATAGGGACCTATACCTGCTAGTTGATCAAAAGGTTGCCTATTTTGTTGCACTTGTATTATTGTATGTAGATCCATAAAGAGTGCAGGCCTTTTTCAGATCTTTGATAACTTCCAGATTAAAAGGAGGGTATCTTCTCTTGGCTTGACCTGAAGAGCCAAACTCTTCAATCACAGGGTATGCTTCTATTTTCAAACCAGATATATCCTGTCCTTCCTCTTTAGCTTTAACTTTTGTAATCATGCCATAGGGGGTGGACAAAATTGCTTCATGGGTAGTGCTGATAGTGTCAATGCTCCTCCCACTCCTCTTCCTTCCTCTGCCCATGAAGGGGAAATTGAGGAAGGAGGGTCAGGAGATGAGGAATGTCTTAGGGGCATCTGGTTGGGTATAGGTGGAGAAACTGAGCTGTGAAAGTTAGAAGCACTCTTTAAGCTCATCAGCACTGTCCTTAAAGTATTTTTAACTCCTTTCTCACCCAAATCTCCATGCCTTTCAGCTGCTTTGTCAATACACGCCCCTCCTGCTCTTTCTCCTCACACTTCCTTGTCTGGTTGTCCACATTAATTTTTTTCCTTTAAAAAAAAAAAAAAAAAACAAAAAAACTTGTGGGTCTCTTTAAAGCCAATTGCATTGTATTGTACATAAGGAATGTTTCCTCAGAAATTGAATTAGGATCCATAGCTTTGTAATATTCAATTAGTTGCTCTCCCACTACTTTCCACATATCTGGCTCTATATTTTTTCCTTAGAGAGCCAAGATGTGCACTCTAATATATTTAAGAGTCTAGTGATCTGCTCCCAAGTTACCAACAATCCTTGCTTTTTTATTAACCTAACTATGCATGCTACACACTCCTCTAGAGGTGTGGAGGGGCTCTTTTTTTTAGTATTTGCCCCATTTCAGCTGAAAAACAAAAGTAACTAGTTTAACTCTTACCAAAGTTTCCCACTTTTCTGTTTTTATAATTATTCGATTTCCAGGTCACAGGAACTTCTCCACTGAGCTTATAATCGTGTCAGTCAAACTGCTGAGTATAGGTCCTTACATCCCGTGTCTCATGTCTAGAGTCCCACATTGGGCACCAAAATTTAATATCTGGCTTAACTCTCTAGAGGATCTCTGGACGAACCTTGATCTTAGGTGGAGAAGTGATGAAGGCAAGAAAGCCACCAGCAGGATCTCTGTTTCTGTCTCTGGCTTCTCTGTCTCCTCTCTGTCTGAGTCTGAGTTTGAGTTCGAGTTTGAGCTCTTGTCTCCAGTCCTCTCAGCCCTTAAATACCTCAATCTGATTACATCGTTACATCACACTAATTATATGCCTATAGTGATGATATCATTTTATCATGCTAGAGTGATTACATCATTATATCACACTATGTATATGTGAACTAGAGAATCATTATCTCATCAATCACACTGAGTAAACACCTTGCTGTAAGTACCCTTGCTTCAAGTATACATTTCCCAGAATTCTCCCACTATCTGCAATCCTCTACAATGAGGTATTTTAATATTAAAGGAAATACTTGCTTTTAGATTTCAAGAGCTGTGATTTTTGTTACATACAAATAACAATATTTATAGGAAGCTAGAAATGTGAAATTTTAAAAACTTTTTATGTTCATTTCATATTTTACCTTCACATTAAAATATATTAAAAATTAATATTTAATTTCTTTTATTTAAATCAGGATCTTATTTACTCAAATTTCATATTATACAAAGTAATTAAAATGCTATATATTTTAGTACAATCCTCATTTCAAGTAATTTTCTTTCAAAAACCAGAGAAAAAATTTATGAATAAAAGTTCTAGAACATTTGCAAAATGCAAAGTTGTTAAACTTCATTTTTTTTAAATCTTGAAAACAGTTTTCCAACAATATATAGTTATAAAAAAATTGCATATCCATATACTCCATGACTTTTAAAGACATTAAAAAAACTAGAGAATTGTTAAGAATCAGATGTTGAGAGTATGTGTGAGAAAAACTTTAGTTTATCTTTTCAATATATGGTGGCATTCTGTTTTGAACCTGAGAAACCATATCAAAAATTTATCTTACATATTCCACAGAAAATAGAGGCTAATGATTAAGTTCCTTCTTTGAATTAAACATGTTATTAAATTGTTCTAATAAAAATGGAAAAGTTAAAGGTTTCATGATTAGTGCATTTTTAGTTGGCCAAAGAAGTCACAACATGCAGGCAAAGGAAGTATTTTTGCAGCTTATGGATGATTTCAGTTTGAAAAAGATGCTTTCAGAGGCTGGAAACTGCACCTTCATAAACCCTGGACCGAATGAGACAAGCTCATTTACATGATCTGGGTATCCAGTAATTTCAAGTGAGAACAATGGTGAGATTGTTTCATGTCAAGCTTTGATTCTCCAAAATACAATGAGGAGCAAAGAATGGACACAGAAGGTTAGAGGCTTCTCTGTGTGTCCTATGGACACATAGGAGGCTTTCTGAAATGCAGTTTTATTAAATGTTACCACTAGAATTCAGAAAAATAAAGATTATTTTAAAGAAATGTTTGGGACTTCCGGTTAAGATGGCGGAGAGGAGGCTCACAGCTACATAAGCTCCACGCTTTCTCTCACTATCCACTTCATTACAAGCCTCTGAATCAATGCTTGACTGAAAAAAACCCACATATAGTTACCAAGAGAAGCCATCCTTGAGATCCGCCAAGAAAGGTCTGTCTTTACTTGAGGGCTTGGACAGTTTTGGATCGGGCGCAGGCTGAGGGCAGTGGCAGTGAGAGCACGGGAGCAGACTGGAGAGGGAGTGGGGAGTGATCGCAGCCGTCTCTGCGGGGAGAACTTCGCTACAGGTTTGGATACTTTGCTCCAGTAGCAAGTCAGCAGCCCAGCAGAGAAGCTAAAAATACCGGGGGTGAAGAATACAACCCCAAACAGCTGGAGTCTCTCCGGACCTGGCCGCCCCCCCAATCCCCACAGTGACTCAGCACGCTTTGGGATCTCAGAGCGCACGCGCAACACAGTCCTGCTAGTGCCTCACTGCTGCCTCCTGCAGTCTGTAGAGGAAGCTCGATAACATACCCAACCCCTGCCCCAAAGAAAGACTCCAGTTTTTTCTGTTTTTCTTTGGTAGTTTGTCTCTGATTAATAGACAGAATGAGCAAGAAGCTGAAGAGGATTTTAACCCTTGACAGCTTCTACACAGATAGAGAGCAGACTCTAAATCCTGAGGAGACTAAAAACAGACAGTCCCCAGGTGAATCCCCAAAAGAGGAGATCATCTGTTCCTCAGCACAGATGAACCTCATAGAAGTGATTAAAAAGGCTCTCACAAGGGAGCTAGAAGAAAAATGGGGAAAGCAGAGTGAGGCTAGGCAAAAGGAGAGGGAAGCTTGGGAAAAGGAGAGGGAGGCTTGGCAAAAGAGCCTGGAGAAAGTTAAAGAGAGAGTAGATAAAGAAGTAAAATCCTTGAAAAATAGGATTGGTGAATTGGAAAACAAAATTGGCAAAATGGAAAAAAATTCCACAGAACAAAAGAACTCAATTGGACAATTAGAAAAAGATTTTAAAAAAGTGAGTGAAGAGAATACTTCACTGAAAATCAGACTTGAACAAGTGGAATTGAATGACTTGAGGAGACAAGAAGAATCAGTCAAGCAAATCCAAAAAAATCAAACAATGGAGAAAAATGTGAAATACCTTCTGGGGAAGACAACAGACCTGGAAAACAGATCCAGGAGAGACAATCTGAGAATCATTGGACTTCCAGAAAAACATGATGAAAAAAAGAGCCTGGACACTATTTTCCAGGAAATTATCAAAGAGAACTGCCCAGAAGTCATAGGAACAGAGGAAAAAATAAACATTGAAAGGATTCATCGATCACCCACTGAAAGGGATCCTAAAATCAAAACACCAAGGAATATAGTGGCCAAATGCCAGAACCCTCAGATGAAGGAAAAAATATTGCAAGTGGCTAGAAAAACCCAATTCAAGTATCAAGGAGCCACAATAAGGATCACCCAGGATCTGGCAGCATCCACATTAAAAGATCGAAGGGCCTGGAATATGATATTCCGAAAGGCTAAGGAACTTGGTATGCAACCAAAAATAACTTACCCAGCGAGAATGAGCATCTTTTTCCAGGGAAGAAGATGGACATTCAACGAAGTAAGCGAATTTCATCTATTTCTGATGAAAAAACCAGAACTTAACAAAAAGTTTGATCTACAAATATAGAACTCAAGAGAAATCTAAAAAGGTAAAGATTAATCTTGGGAACTATATTTTGACTATATAGATGTATAAAGAATACATGTATACCTTGTTCTAGAAATTGATGTGGAAAGGACATTGTATCAGAAAAAGGGTAAAGTGGGGGTAGTACATCTCATGAAGAGGCATAGGAAACCTATTATATCTGAGAGAAAGAATGGAGGGGATGAATATAGTGGGTATTTTACTGCCTTCAGAATTGGCTTTAAGTGAAAAATCTTAAGACATATTCAATCTATGGTGAAACTTCTCCCACCTCATTGAAAAGTGAGAAGGGAAAAGTGAAAAGGGAAGGAATAAGCTAAGCGGAAGGGAATACGGGAACTGGGAGGGAAAGGGGTAAGATAGGGGGAGGAACTCTAAGGCGGGTGGAGGGATACTAAAAAGGGAGGGCTGTGAGAAGCAAGTGGTACTCACAAGCTTAATACTGGGAAGGGGGGGAAAGGGGAAAGAAGGGAGAAAAGCATAAACCGGGGTTAACAAGATGGCAAGTAATACAGAATTGGTCATTCTAACCATAAATGTGAATGGGGTAAACTCCCCCATAAAGAGGAAGCGGTTAGCAGAATGGATTAAAAGCCAGAATCCTACAATATGTTGTTTACAGGAAACACACCTGAAGCGGGGAGATACATGCAGGTTAAAGGTAAAAGGTTGGAGCAAAATCTACTATGCTTCAGGTGAAGTCAAAAAAGCAGGGGTAGCCATCCTGATCTCAGATCAAGCTAAAGCAAAAATTGACCTAATTAAAAGAGATAAGGAAGGACACTATATCTTGCTAAAGGGTAGCATGGATAATGAAGCACTATCTATATTAAACATATATGCACCAAGTGGGGTAGCATCTAAATTCTTAAAAGAGAAACTAAGAGAGCTGCAAGAAGAAATAGACAGTAAAACTATAATAGTGGGAGATCTCAACCTTGCACTCTCAGAATTAGATAAATCAAACCACAAAATAAATAAGAAAGAAGTCAAAGAGGTAAATAGAATACTAGAAAAGTTAGATATGATAGATCTCTGGAGAAAATGTAATGGAGACAGAAAGGAATACACTTTCTTTTCAGCAGTTCATGGAACCTATACAAAAATTGACCATATATTAGGACATAAAAACCTCAAACTCAAATGCAGTAAGGCAGAAATAGTAAATGCATCCTTTTCAGACCACGATGCAATGAAAATTACATTCAACAAAAAACCAGGGGGAAGTAGACCAAAAAATAATTGGAAACTAAATAATCTCATACTAAAGAATGATTGGGTGAAACAGCAAATCATAGACATAATTAATAACTTCACCCAAGAAAACGATAATAATGAGACATCATACCAAAATGTATGGGATGCAGCCAAAGCGGTAATAAGAGGAAATTTCATATCTCTAGAGGCCTATTTGTATAAAATAGAGAAAGAGAAGATCAATGAATTGGGTTTGCAATTAAAAATGCTAGAAAAGGAACAAATTAAAAACCCCCAGTCAAACACTAAACTTGAAATTCTAAAAATAAAAGGTGAGATCAATAAAATTGAAAGTAAAAAAACTATTGAATTGATTAATAAAACTAAGAGTTGGTTCTATGAAAAAACCAACAAAATAGACAAACCCTTAGTAAATCTGATTAAAAAAGGGAAAGAGGAAAATCAAATTGTTAGTCTTAAAAATGAAAAGGGAGACCTCGCCACTAACGAAGAGGAAATTAGAGCAATAATTAGGAGTTACTTTGCCCAACTTTATGCCAATAAATTTGACAACTTAAATGAAATAGAAGAATACCTCCAAAAATATAGCTTGCCCAAACTAACAGAGGAAGAAGTAAATATGCTAAACAGTCCCATCTCAGAAAAAGAAATAGAACAAACTATCAATCAACTCCCTAAGAAAAAATCCCCAGGACCAGATGGATTTACATGTGAATTCTACCAAATATTTAAAGAACAATTAACTCCAATGTTATATAAACTATTTGAAAAAATAGGGATTGAAGGAGTCCTACCAAACTCCTTTTATGACACAGACATGGTACTGATACCTAAACCAGGTAGGCTGAAAACAGAGAAAGAAAATTATAGACCAATCTCCCTAATGAATATTGATGCTAAAATCTTAAATAAAATATTAGCAAAAAGATTACAGAAAATCATCCCCAGGATAATACACTATGACAAGTAGGATTTATACCAGGAATGCAGGGCTGGTTCAATATTAGGAAAACTATTAGCATAATTGACTATATCAATAACCAAACAAACAAAAACCATATGATCATCTCAATAGATGCAGAAAAAGCATTTGATAAAATCCAACATCCATTCCTAATAAAAACACTTGAGAGCATAGGAATAAATGGACTTTTCCTTAAAATAGTCAGGAGCATATATTTAAAACCATCAGTAAGCATCATATGCAATGGGGAAAAACTGGAACCTTTCCCAGTAAGATCTGGAGTAAAGCAAGGTTGCCCACTATCACCATTATTATTTAATATCGTATTAGAAACACGAGCCTCGGCAATAAGAGTCGAGAAAGAAATTAAAGGAATTAGAGTAGGCAATGAGGAAACCAAACTATCACTCTTTGCAGATGATATGATGGTATACCTAGAGAACCCCAGAGATTCTACTAAAAAGCTATTGGAAATAATTCATAATTTTAGCAAAGTAGCTGGCTACAAAATAAATCCCCATAAATCCTCAGCATTTTTATACATCACCAACAAAACCCAACAGCAAGAGATACAAAGAGAAATTCCATTCAGAATAACTGTTGATACCATAAAATATTTGGGAATCTATCTACCAAAGGAAAGTCAGGAATTATATGAGCAAAACTATAAAAAAGTCTCCACACAAATAAAGTCAGACTTAAATAATTGGAAAAATATTAAGTGCTCTTGGATCGGCCGAGCGAACATAATAAAGATGACAATACTCCCCAAACTAATCTATTTATTTAGTGCTATACCAATCAGACTTCCAAGAAAATATTTTATTGATCTAGAAAAAATAACAACAAAATTCATATGGAACAATAAAAAGTCGAGAATCTCAAGGGAATTAATGAAAAAAAAATCAAATGAAGGTGGCCTAGCTGTACCTGATCTAAAATTATATTATAAAGCAGCAGTCACCAAAACCATTTGATATTGGCTAAGAAATAGATTAGTGGATCAGTGGAAAAGGCTAGGTTCACAAGACAGAATAGTCAATTATAGCAATCTAGTGTTTGACAAACCCAAAGCCCCTAACTTCTGGGAAAAGAATTCATTATTTGATAAAAACTGCTGGGATAATTGGAAATTAGTATGGCAGAAATTAGGCATGGACCCACACTTAACACCATATACCAAGATAAGATCAAAATGGGTCTATGACCTAGGCATAAAGAACGAGATTATAAATAAATTAGAGGAACATAGAATAGTTTATCTCTCAGACTTGTGGAGGAGAAAGAAATTTGTGACCAAAGATGAACTAGAGACCATTACCAATCACAAAATAGAAAATTTCGATTACATCAAATTAAAAAGCCTTTGTACAAATAAAACTAATGCAAACAAGATTAGAAGGGAAGCAACAAACTGGGAAAACATTTTCACAGTTAAAGGTTCTGATAAAGGCCTCATTTCCAAAATATATAGAGAACTGACTCAAATTTATAAGAAATCAAGCCATTCTCCAATTGATAAATGGTCAAAGGATATGAACAGACAATTTTCAGAGGATGAAATTGAAACTATTACCACTCATATGAAAGAGTGTTCCAAATCATTATTGATCAGAGAAATGCAAATTAAGACAACTCTGAGATACCACTACACACCTGTCAGATTGGCTAAGATGACAGGAAAAAATAATGATGAATGTTGGAGGGGATGCGGGAAAACGGGGACACTATTGCATTGTTGGTGGAGTTGTGAACGAATCCAACCATTCTGGAGAGCAATCTGGAATTATGCCCAAAAAATTATCAAATTGTGCATACCCTTTGATCCAGCAGTGTTTCTATTGGGCTTATATTCCAAAGAAATACTAAAGAAGGGAAAGGGACCTGTATGTGCCAAAATGTTTGTAGCAGCCCTGTTTGTAGTGGCTAGAAACTGGAAAATGAATGGATGCCCATCAATTGGAGAATGACTGGGTAAATTATGGTATATGAATGTTATGGAATATTATTGTTCTGTAAGAAATGACCAGCAGGATGAATACAGAGAGGACTGGCGAGACTTACATGAACTGATGCTAAGTGAGATGAGCAGAACCAGGAGATCATTATACACTTCGACAACGATATTGTATGAGGACATATTTTGATGGAAGGGGATTTCTTTGACAAAGAGACCTGAGTTTCAATTGATAAATGACGGACAAAAGCAGCTACACCCAAAGAAAGAACACTGGGAAACGAATGTGAACTATCTGCATTTTTGTTTTTCTTCCCGGGTTATTTATACCTTCTGAATCCAATTCTCCCTATGCAACAAGAGAACTGTTCGGTTCTGCAAACATATATTGTATCTAGGATATACTGCAACATATCCAACATATAAAGGACTGCTTGCCATCTAGGGGAGGGGGTGGAGGGAGGAAGGGAAAAAAAATTGGAACAGAAACGAGTGTCAATATAAAGTAATTATTAAATAAAAATTAAAAAAAAACAAACAAACAAACAAACAAAAAAAAAAGAAATGTTTGAGTTAATTGCTCATATTTTGAACTTAACATTTTATTATAGGGTTGGAAGAAGAGTTCGATGATATTTCAATTTCTGTTATCCCCTAGTTAAATAAATCTGTCTAACTAAAAGCCTACTCTGATGCCTTCTCATAATTTTGAAGGTCACCCTGGGTTCACAAATATTATGTCAATAGAACATAAGCTTTTGAAGTTCTATTAAGGTGAAAAGGTTTCTGTGAGGCTTGTGACACTCTTAAAATGTTATTTTCTGACAGTCAAATTATCCAGAGAAGATAGCCATCAAGAAATTCCCTATCATTCTATCTATCCTTCATTGAAAAGACATGGCTTTCTTATCTTAGAATATATGCCAATAAGGCTATTTCATAATAGGTATGTATATACCACACACACACACACACACACACACACACACACACACAATCAGGCCCATTTTATTTTAAGTCCAGTAAATTATTTCAGTCACTTCCCTCTACTCAATAAAACTGATAACTAGGTAATTTAGTTGGATTAAATAACAGCATAGTAGATTTATAGAACTAAATATATACATACAAACACACACACACATATATTGCACATATTTGTGTCTATACACATAGGCACATATACAAAAATATGCTTATCATAAATAACTATAACTTTTTACTTCTGAGTTCAACCCTCTGTGTAAAAGCACAGCAGAATTTTTTAAAATATATCAATTACTGAGTGTTTGGAGTCTAGTTCTTTCCTCTACAACCTTTTTTCTGTAATAGGGGAACTGTAGGAAAGAACCAAATCAGAAGTTCATCTGACTGTGGCTGACTTCCTGTCTTGCAGCATCAATTGAGACAGCAAATAAATAATCTTTTGCAAACTGAAGATTGTGAATTAGGATCCATAGCTTTATAATATTCAATTAGTTGCTCTCCCATTATTTTCTACATATCTGACTCTATTTTTTTTCCTTAGAGAGCCAAGATGTGCGCTCTAATATATTTAAGAGTCCAGTGATAATTATTATCATTATAATTTTTGTATTATCATTGTTCTAGTACAACTAGATGAAATATACACAATAGATTGTCTATATCACATTTAGAGGATATTATATGAATTTTAAGAAATTTTCATGCTTGAACAAGACAAGGAGCATTATGCTCCAGAGTCCTGGAATTCTGCTGCCCATTGTTCTGGATAATACAATTCTCTGATCTTTGCTTTAAAGGCTCCTGAGCCACTATTATCTAAAATCCAGTGGTAGAAGAATAAGTGTTATGGAACTTTGTTTCTTGACACTCTCCTTGTCTTTATATTTTACCAAAACATTCTAAAGGGATCAATCCTTTGTGTTATCAGCCCCCTCCTACTGCTTGTTAAGTCAACTGCCTATAAGTACCACATACCCAAGGAGATAAATGGAAAATGAAGTTATATCAAGATATTAGAGGAGGAGTAAGAAAAACTTCATTGTGTGTCCAATCTGAGGACTTGGATCTAATAATCAATTAGACTTGAGGACTAAGTCAAGCTAATTTTTAAATGAGTATGTGCTACATGAGTATGTGCTGATGAATTCGTCAATCACAATTACTTCCTAATTAAAATCCTTTCAGGAGCAATGATACTGTGTCATGTCCTAGGAAGACAAAAAAAAAAAAAAAAGCAAAAAAGTTACTGTTGTATGGGCTGCTCTAAAATGATATATTTGAACAAATATATGGTAATTTGCATATGAAAAGATTCTTAACAACCAGAAAAAAAAAAAAAACAAGGAAGGTTTCTCATATGTTCTTAAAGTCTTAAAGACTGATAAAGACATTTACTAAGTTATAAAAAGCTTTTCTTTATCAGAGGAATAAATATGAATAAAATTACAGGTTCTTAAAGCAAGTAAAATATCATAATAATATATTTTCTAATAATTTGTGGATGACATCTAAATTCTCTAAATCTCCTTCAGCAGAGAAAGTCCCTTTTAGCTTTACGTATCATAACAGGTTACAATTATAAGCCACAAATATTTCCAAGTGCATTTAGTTGGGGATTAGCAGAAATAATAGTAACATAATTCTTAACCTTCAAAATTTGAAAATCTATCAAGGTATCATTTTACAATTCATAGACACAAATGCAGATACCATCACAATAGCTAACATTTCCAATTAGGAATATCGGATAAGAATTAAAGACAAGAGGTCAAGATGCTTGAAGTGGTAAAGCTGTCCTTATTGAGTTAATTCAATATATTATGCTAGTTTTCAGAAAATCAACTAATAGGAGAGCATGATTTTTTATCTGAAGAAATAGGATATATATATATATTACATTAATAGTTAAAACACAACCAAAAACAACAACATTAAGTAGAATAGACAGTGAAAGGGTGGAAGAGTCTAGAAAGATTATTTTTTCTAAAACAAATAGAATTATGTAACCAATGTAGAACTAAACAACCAAATTCACAAAATGAGAGAATTCCAGGGAGATAAATTCCTTATACATCAATACCACAGAACTCTAAACTTCTAAACTCATTCAGTATTCCTCCTCCCATCAGCTTCCATATTACCATGATGGTCATAGAGTGATCCTAAACTTTGGGTATCTCTTGGACTTCCTCTGTGGGCACATCCCAAGCACTACCTGACCCTGACTTCACAGCAGGTGGAGCATTTTCTTTTAAAGTCTTTTATCTCCAGGTAATCATTATTAACACTTTATCTAGATCTATAAAATGTCTTCTCAACATAAGTTATCTAAGCCTATATAATAAGAATTGTTGGGGAGAAGAGGGCTGAAAAAGTGTCTGTTGGAAATTAAGTTTAGATCAATATTTATACCAATTGATATTCAAAATGTATATGCATCCTGAATATTATAGAACAACCAATGAAAATTGAATGTTGTGAAATTATTAAAATTACCATCTCAGATACTTTTCCTTTACTTTGTTTTGGCAGGGTTAGAGCACACTTTATATGATGCCTTCCAAGTACTATGGAACACATATTCTTTTATTATTTATTTTCATGTGTTTAGTTCATTTTACTGAAGTATTTTTCCCATGCTATTATTCTGTCATAGGGAATTGATTTTTGAAAGGGAGATAAATATATTAGGAAATTTAGGTGATAGAAAAATATCACTAACACATAATAAAAACAAAGAAAAGGGGAAAAATCTGAGGTACAATAATCTCAATGTAATATATTTTATCAACAATGAAATGAATAAGAAGCAGAAAGATATAATTATATAATATAATAAATACTATTATATGCTTTAGCAAAGAAGTTTTAAGGGGAAAATGTTATTATTTAGATAACTTGAGGAGGCATAATTTCATATTTGAAATTGTGCCTTTCATGACCATACATAGATAACTTAACATTTGGATATATACTTAAAATTCATTTGGATCAGCAGGCAGTATTTGTATCATAGCTGATAAAGGAGAAATACTTGTAAACTCATGAGTTATAATTTTAAATAAATAATGATCTAAGGTTTCCTTCACCCATCTGCTTAATTCTGGGATTAGATGTAATTGAGCTATGAATCAATTCATACTACTGTACGTTGAAAGAGAATATAACTGTGAGAAAGCTTTAAACACTCAAATTTCAAAATCAAAAATGGCAAGCTTCAAAAGTTACAATTCACCAGGTTTCCTACTCTCTTTTATTTTGATTGTTTCTTTACTTGTGCTTATCTTTAATAAAGGGAATCAATTCCATAATAAAGACAATGTGTCTAATTGTGAAAAATTGCCACAATGGAAAATACTAATTCTCCAATCTGAGGCCTTGGGTTTCAATCTCACCTTGGTTAAGGAATATGGTCATAAATGTGATCTATAACTTGGTAGGGTTATTTCTAAAAGTTTAATTAATATTTTTAAAGAACTTCTTTGATTATTTTATGTAGAATTAGGATATTCTGTATAAGTTTTAGCTGATTGTATTGAGCCATCCTGAGGTTATGCTCATTATTTCAAGGGCTTCTGAAAATAATAGTATTTTTTTCCTGCATCCTTTTGAAAATGTTTCTTTTCTGGACAATATGCAATTTGGGATATTTTTCTATGTATTGAGTATTTTAAAGGCAAAATGATTTGTATAATGTTCAATCTATGAAACGTACTTAGATATGAAAGATAACTTATGAACTTACTGGGACAAATTTCTTACTGTTGTCAATATAAGATCATGGTAAATATTTGGGATTTATCTGAAGCATTTATTATTGGAGGTAAAATTTCTTGGACTTGTAGTTAATACTATTTGGGAGTTTTAAAACTCCACCTTCTGACAGTTAGTGGGACAATTAAGTAGAGTAAAACTGAATTAAGGCTATGCTGAAAGTTAAGTTTTGACTTTTTATGTTATTATAGTCATGTCCCCAGCATTTTTTCCTCTTGTGACTGATCAGAACAATGGTCAATAGAAACTATTAATGCAATGATGTCATACCTTGCTGTTTGCAATCTGACTGTATGTAATCATTGTATCCTAAATACTTAGCCAAATAAGTGTTTAGCCTGGTCATCTGTCTGTTACTGGATATTGTATCTGGATATTGAGGTTTTTTAAAGTTTCTTAATAACGAGAGAACAATTAACAGTGGTATGTGAAACCTAACTGCTGTTTTATTTATTGGGACTATAGCTGATAGCTATTTGCCTGTCCTGTGAGACAAGCATGTCTCTTTACATGGGAAGCTGCTGGCCATAGTGTTCTTTTTACATTTTGTAGCAGACTTCTGAACTTTATTTGTTAGATTTGTTTTTTGTTCTAGGTTTTGATAAATTACAGCTATATTGACCTGCTTCTGGGATCTAAATCAGCTTTGATTATCAGCATGCCACACTACGCCCATCCCCTTGCATGGACTGGGAGTCTCTGCGTGTGCTCAGCCTGAAGCAGTTTTGAATGAGGCTTCGCCCCCTACCCCCGATGGACTGATATGGGAATTTGGGAATGGTTGATGAAGGACTGTTAAACCCTGACTGGGTCATCTATTACTGTGTGTTTAAGATTTGGTAGGGAAACTGTTAAAATTCTGTAACTATTGCTGTAATGTTTGAGGGATTTTTAGAAAACCCTACTGTACTAGTCTGTTATGTATAGGAATTTAGTTTCACTCTTGGGATTTATATGTGGGATTGTTGTTTGATAATTCCTTTCCATGAGAAAAAAAGGGGAGAGACAGGAAATTGGGGAAACTGGTGGATTTTCTCAAAAATACCTGAAAGAATGAGAACCCATAGTTTACTCTTCACTTTACCTTAGGAACTTCTGCCCCACTCCCATCTCACTAGTTCAGATTGAATTTGAATTTCTTTAAGTAGTCCTTTAAATTTATTGGACTGTGATTGCTGGTTATGCTTTAGCTTTGAAACCCTTTATTCAATTAGAATTGCCCTGGCAGGCTCAGTTTTGGGAATTATTTTGGGAAATCAGATATCTGTCTTGGGACTGGCAGTCTCTTTGATCTGTTTCTCCAGTCCTGTAACCCGTTTCTTAATTAGTATTTCAGCATTCTCAAAGGATATTGCAGTTTTTATATAAGGCGTCTAAAAGTTCAGGGTTTGCCTGCCTTCATGGTCTAATTATGCATGACACTCTGCTCAGAATTCTGGATCCTTTCTGGAGCCTAGTAGCAGTTCCTGTTCTTCTGAGCGGGGACAGGTGGAGCTACTCCAACCCTCTACTCTTTCCCCCTTTTATAGCCCCTGTTGGAATGGGCAGCAGGACTCTCTTGAGCCCTGTTATTGCCTATGTAAGCCAAGACTGAGCACAAATGACTGCAGATCACCTAACACACAGTGAACTGTCCATCTCAAACTGGATTCTCTGGCTGAGATGGTGCCCCAACTGCAGAGGACCTGACATGCTTGCAGCAGGGAGCCTTTGTACTGCTTTTAACTCTGGGGTTGTCAGAAAGAGACTTGTCCTTGCCATAAGTCCTTGCATTTTTCTAGTTTTATTTTGGTTTATTTGCTTCACATAGGGTTGGTCAAAATTATGGTGCTAAGACCTTCCAGGTATCTAAAGGAAGGTAATTCAATGATTTTGAATATTCACAAGAGAGTGTAGAATGTTGTGCCACAGTTCCCTTTTATTGTCCTGCCTCAGTTTCCCTAAATTGTTCTGCCTCAGTTTCCATAAATTGGTTTGCCTCAGTTTCTCTTAGCTGTTCTGCCTCAATCCCCTTAGTTGCAAACACTCCTTTGGTTCATTAGACTGATATAACTTAGGGCTAGTTACTCTAAGGTATAAATTGTAAATGTGTAAACTCAAGATAAGGAAGAGTTCAGACTTCCTGGCTCCTAACTCCTCCTAAGTTATCATTTATGGTCCTATCTCCCAACCTGTCAGAACCAGATCCATGGTCCCTGCCTGGAGATTCCCACTCACCAGAGTTTGAACTCCACTCCCTGCCTTTGTTTAGCTATCTGAGCTAAGAGCTATAAAGATGTCATTAAGAACTCATATTTGCTGCTAGATACTTTGAGATGAGAGTCTGATCCAGTCAATCAATTAAGCTCTCCAATCAATAAAATATTTAAAAACTCTTTAATCTCTATCTTGCCTCAGTTTCTCCAGCATTACACTTACAAATCAGAAAACTGAGAAGAGATAAAATAATTTGCCATAAATTGCATAGTTAATACATATTTGCAACTGAAACACAAATGGTGGGCAACTGAAACACAAAATACAGAGGTTAATTGAGTTTCTCACCTCTCATTGTCATGCTGGATGCTGCCAGGGATAACCAGATTCTTCCCAGGCAGTTGCCGGAAGAATCTGCTGAAAGGTGGAGTGACTGGTGCCAGAATCTCCAGGCATTAAGGAATGCTGACCATGGGGCCTGATCCTTATTCCATTCTCACTCCCCCAAGCTGGATTTAGGAGGTGTTTTGAGCAAACTGTGTTGGTTCCCCACAACAGTTGCTTCTTCACCTGTTCCTACAGATGGGCCAGAATATGAGTTTCCCTGCAGTTCTTTAGCATTCTCTTTTCTTACAATGATCTGAGATGAGCAGGTTAGCAAACAGAAGTACTTGGACTATATCCATCTTGTTAGCAATCCACACAATTGAAATGCACTCAGGACTCTGGGGAGTGGAGCATGCTGAGTGATCAAAGTTGTGGAAAGGCTCCCTTAATACCTTCTGGGATGGTTTCCCAATGGAGAATTAGGGGACTCTAGACGAGATAGACATCAAGGAAATTGCTATTTACCTAACTTTTTCTTTTTCACTCCCTTCTTTCATAATGGGGTAAGCTTTTGGAACTATCCCCGATGTTTCAGGATTTTTTTTTTTTTTGCAATCTTTAAATGACAAATTAGCAAACCACTTAAACATTGCTCTTAAAACCTTGAGAATCTGCTAAGATATTATTTTAGCAGTTTGATAATTTTAATTAACAAACTTTCTTTCTATAGCCCCCAGTTTGGTCAGAATTGGGGTCCACAGAGGAAATGTCAGCTTTTTTTCCTTTTAAGGTCAGAATCAAAGATGTTAAGAAATGTTTCCGAGGCTTATAAGTACAGCATACAAGTATTTTATTGCTGGCTACATTTTAAATCTTTCCAGGTAACAAAATCTAGCTCACAGAGCAAACGTGGCAGTCATTCTGCATAGACATGCAGACAGAAAAAAATGACATGGAAGAGGATTGTCCCATCTTTGCCAAAAGCCATCCTATAGCACATTATCTCCTCTAGCATCCCAGAAAAGGTGGAAAAGTGGCAAAGATTCCCTAGAAACTTTGCCAAAATTGCAATAATTTTCAAGTTTGGGTGTCCCATCAAGGAAAATTTGCTGAGAGTGGAGTTCAAGACGACCCAGACAAACCTTCTTCCAGTTGCTTGGGGTGTCACAGCTGAGAAAAAAATGAGAGGCTTACCTTGACAAGGAGGGAATAAAGCCAAAGGAGGCCAGACTCTCCCCAGACAGGGCCACTAAATGTTGAGGTTCAAAAGAAGAGTTTAGGGTCGCAGACCAGATTTCACCTGGTATCTCAAAAAAAAATTTGCAGTTTTGAACCCATTTCCAAGTCAAGGGACAAAGTTTATTGTAATTTTAATGCAAATTGAAGTGGGCTAAGTTCTGAAAGGATTTAGCAAAGAACCAGGAGCAAGGAGACAAATTTATCCAATTCTTCTTGTCACTTACAAGCTTATTTTATGGCTTAGATAGAACTGAGGAGTGGTTTATTCACTATTGTCTCAGGAATTTGGTTATCATTGACTAGCAGATTATCTGACTGTCAGCAATGTTTGTAGGGTTATCCTAAGGCCAGAAGATTTTAGAATCATTGACAGACTGATCGTTAGAACAAAAGGACTCTAATGTCAGGGGACCTAATCACTGCTATATATTGGATTTTATTGGATATATTGGATATAAATCTATATATTGGATTTTATTGATATCCCCTTCAATGCCACATTTGAACTCAGAAAGATGAGTCTTCCTGACTTTAGGACCAGCAATCTATTCACTGCGATACCAAGGTAACCACCTAGTTACTTATTGTTTTGAGGGTGGATATAAAAATGCAATGCAGAAATTGTTTAGAAAAGACCTTTTAAAAAAGTTCAAGTTTAAGAGAATGTGCTAGATTATTCACCACTTTTTAGTAACAGCATTTGTGCCAGCTAGAAAAAGCACCAACTGTTTTGTATTAGTAATTGGATTGATAGTTTTGAAAGGTAAATAGAAACTTTTTACTGTATTCCCCTAAACTGATACTTTTTAATTCTAAAAAAAGGAGGTAATATTATTCCTCTAAAATTATTTAATATTGATGTAATATAGTTTCTAGGGGAGACAATGATTTTGTGGTCCCCTGATGTTAGGGGGGCTTCTGTTCTAACAATGTCAATAATCCTAAATCTTCTGGCTTTGGAGTCTGTTTTAGGGATTTCCCACACTCCCAATCTTAAGAACAACAATCTGTCTGATTCTGAATGGACCACTCCTCAATTCATTGCTGACTGATAATCTGGTCAGTGATAATGTGGTCAATGAAAACCAAATTCTAGGGACTACTCTCTGGCCATAGAATTAGCATGTCAATGATAGAATGCTGGATAAATGTATCTCCTTGCTCCTGTTCCTTTGCTAATTTCTTTTGGAACTTAGTCTGCTTGTAATGGCATTACAATCACAATAAAATTTTGTCCCTTGATTAGAAAATGGATTCAAGTCTGCAACTTCTTTTGAAATTCCTTGTGACACTGGTCTATGACTACAAACTTTTGGGGTCTCCTTCCCAACCTCAATATACCACAATTTGAGGACAGGTTGCTAATAATATTCATTCATTTTCCCTCTCTTGATAGTAATGCTGAAGTTCAAATTTAAGCCTTGTATCACTGTGGTATAGGTTTTACTACTCACTGAAGGACTTTGTATGCAAAAGAAATTTGGAACTTCATATCTATCTTCATGAAAAGTTAGTCAATGATTTTTTTTAATCAAAACATTTTTAAGCCAGGTACTATGGTAAGCATTGGAAATACAAATAATAATTGGTTGATTAAAAAAATACCACATCTACTTTCAAATGGCACATATTCTGATGTATGGCACATAGATAACTAAAAATATATGAGATATGTACTGACAAGAACATTATAACTCTAATGATACTGATGGTTAAATTTTAAGTGGGAGAAAATTAGGAAGAATTTTAATTTATGATTTTCTAAACCCATTAAGCTAAAAACATACATTCAAGATAGATCTTATCCCAAGATAAGATGGGATGCTTATTCTAAATTTCAATTACATAAAACCAGTATGACTAGTCACCTGTATGTATACAACCTGGAAGAACCACCCCACTCTATAAGTATTACACATGCAGATCAAATATAAAAACATGGAAAAATATGTAGACATATTGGGAAAGGGAGCAGGACTGAAACTGGGATTTTTTTTTAAAGATCTTACAAAGAACTATATGATAAACTCTGCAACTTAGAAGTGATTAGGTAAAATTATAAATTGCTCAAACTTGTCTATTTCCTTTAAAAAGAAAAGCGATAGGATCAGCTTAAGAACTCACATTAACAAGCCATTCTCCAATTGATAAATGGTCAAAGGATATGAACAGACAATTTTCAGATGATGAAATTGAAACTATTACCACTCATATGAAAGAGTGTTCCAAATCACTATTGATCAGAGAAATGCAAATTAAGAAAACTCTGAGATACCACTACACACCTGTCAGATTGGCTAAGATGACAGGAAAAAATAATGATGAATGTTGGAGGGGATACGGGAAAACTGGGACACTGATGCATTGTTGGTGGAGTTGTGAATGAATCCAACCATTCTGGAGAGCAATCTGGAATTATGCCCCAAAAGTTATCAAACTGTGCATGCCCTTTGATCCAGCAGTGCTACTACTAGGCTTATACCCCAAAGAGATAGTAAAGAAGGGAAAGGGACCTGTATGTGTGCCAAAATGTTTGTGGCAGCCCTGTTTGTAGTGGCTAGAAACTGGAAATTGAATGGATGCTCATCAATTGGAGAATGGCTGGGTAAATTGTGGTATATGAATATTATAGAATATTATTGTTCTGTAAGAAATGACCAGCAGGATGAATACAGAGAGGCTTGGCGAGACTTCCATGAACTGATGCTAAGTGAAATGAGCAGAACCAGGAGATCATTATACACTTCAACAACGATATTGTATGAGGATGTATTCTGATGGAAGTGGATTACTTTGACAAAGAGACCTAACTGAGTTTCAATTAATAAATGATGGATGCAGCTACACCCAAAGAAAGAACACTGGGAAATGAATGTGAACTATTTGTATTTTTGTTTTTCTTCCCGGGGTTATTTTTACCTTCTGAATCCAATTCTCCCTGTGCAACAAGAAAACTGTTTGGTTCTGCAAACATATATTGTATTTGGTTATACTGCAACATATCTAACATATATAGGACTGCTTGCCATCTAGGGGAAGGGGTGGAGGGAGGGAGGGGAAAGATCGGAACAGAAGCGAGTGCAAGGGATAATGTTGTCAAAAAAAATTACCCTGGCATGGATTCTGTCAATATAAAGTTATTATTAAATAAATTTTTAAAAAATTAAAAAAATAAAAAATAAAAATAAAAATAAATTAAAAAAAAAAAAAGAACTCACATTGACATTTCACTAAAACTCTCAGAAATCTGAGATAGCAAAAAAAGTCATGATACTGAAATGCCTTATTGAGCATAAGTGGGAAAAGGAGGCATTTTTAGAAAGCACTTTGCAGCACCTAGCCACCATGATAGATTATGATTCTAATTGGATAGAACACAATCATGAAACAAGGAGGTAGAAACAAAATTATCTTTATTTTCCTTTGGGATACACTTCAGGGAAAAGATTAAGTGGTTTTATTTTCATCATCATATTATTAGTCAAGTGTTTTGTTCTAATGGAGAATGGTTATTAATCTGAGATATGATTTGAATATCAGACTACTCCCAAACACAAACTCTTGTGGCCAAGCCAATGAGTAAAAGACAGTTAAGCTAGAAGCTGAAAATGGTTATGTGTTTAAATTAGGAGGACCCCAGTATTGGATTAGACAATACAAACTGTCTAATTATCTAAGAGATATTAGGGAAAATTTCAATACCAATCACATACCTGTGTTTTTATTTACTTAAATTTAAGTAAATTAATACTGCTTAAATTTAAGTAGATTAAATTTTTATTTATGTAAAATGGAAATATCTACCATGTTCAGTTCTATATCTCTATCCAGATATACATTCACATACACTTATAATATATAACTTATAGGGTTGTTTCAGGGTTTAAGGAAAATGTTTTTCTTGGGGGTTTTAAGGAAAAAAATAAACTATAACAAAGAGATATAAAATGTTAAGTGAAAATATCTTTTAGCAATTATTTTAACAAATCATTCTTTTGATGTGTTTTCCTTATGGACTCTTAGATTGTAGAAATTTCTTTGTTTCAACTGCTCAGGTTTTTTCAGTTGTCTTGATTTCTTTTTTTTTAAGCATAGATACAGTATGTTCTCTTTTCTACTGATTTATGAGGTAAATTTGTTTTCTAATTCTAAAAAGAAAAACTAAATTGAGCCATGGATAGAGAGCACTGGCCCTGGAGTCAGGAGGACCATGATAGATGTTTCCAATAGTTTTTTTTTTTTTTTAACCTAACTAGCTGTCAAAAAGTAAAAAAGTATAACTTACGACTAGCAAGGAGATTGAGAGACTACCAAAAAACTGCTGCAGATCCAAAATAATCTTCACCTACTAGGATAGTGGCAAAATATAAGAAGGTAAAATAAAATTGTTGTGGTTATAAAGTTCCATATGTAAGTTAAAAAGGGAAGATGTATGGGAGAAGAAAGATATGGCTAAATGTGAAATGGCTAAATGAGAAAAATGGCTAAGAATGGCTAAATGAGAAAAATGGCTAAATCAGAAAAGATAAAATAAGTTTCCATAGGACTGTAATACTACATGTATTTTACATGTACATGATTTACATAATCACATATAATCATGATTAAAAAAATAAGGCTGACAGCTACCATGATAACACTTTCACCACAAGAAAAACAGGTATTGTATGAAAAAATACATAAAAGCCAACTTGAAAACTTTGAATGCATGTTGTATCTAAAGCTAAAGATCAGTTTAATGGGAGAAGAACCACATGTTTAATTTCATTGAATCCTAATAGTAAGCATAATTCACATATACATATATAAATATAAATCTATATCTTTATCTGTCTATCTACATATCTACATCTATCTATTTATCTATCTACATTTTTGGTTTGTTGCCAAAATTTAGTAGAAAACTAAATATCTATGGCTAGTCAAATGATTTTATCCTCCAGAATGATGATATAAACATTGTTAACTGATTTCCTTGTTCAGTTGCAACCACTTAAACAATAGTCACTGTAATTTATCTTTACATTCTATTGCTCAGCTCTTTCTCCTAATTTATATATTATCTACCTTACAGAGGAGATTAAATGATTTTTCCTATTCTCAACTTCTTTTTAAACTAGAAAGATTGTTGGTTATGACAGAGAATCGGTCAATAATTAGCCTCTATTGTAATTGTCAGATAACTTGTTTTCCCAAATAATTCTAGAAATGATTGGGCAACCAGCAAAATGAATTGTGAAGAAATAATAATATCATGTTTAAAAAGGGAATTTAAGATCTATTCTTTCCTCATTCACTCCTTGAAATGATTTTGTGTTGCCATATCCTAAAATGCCATTCTTGGTATTGCAACCTATCCACAAGCTATAACCCACCTTCTTCCCCATTATGGTAGATTTCTAATCAGTTTGGAGACTTGATTGAGACCTAAATTGAGACCCAAATCTTAGGGATACTTAGGATACTTAGGAAAATTAGGTATAATTTTCTAGTCCTGCTTTTTACTGAAACAAGGCGCGTGCGCGCGCACACACACACACACACACACACACACATATATTCACAAATATATCTGTATATATACATATATGTATATATATGTGTGTGCATATGTATGTATGTTTTTATATGTGTATGTAATATATGTGTGTATATATAAACTTTCAGGTCAGAATTATATTGAATTATTGATATAGGAAATATTTGGAATTTGTTTTCTATGACACAGCAAGTAAAGAACTAGGAAGTAGATTATACAAAGCAGATAACAAGCAATACCTTTATTATCCTGGCAATAGCCACATATCTTGTTATTTTATAATTTTCTTCTTGTTATTAATTTCATGGATATTTATTGTGTTATGTGCAAGGTTCTTAAGGGGTTATGAAATTGTAAAAGGTATGATTCTTAGCTTCAAGAAACTTATAGGATAGTAGAGATGATTTGATGTGCCAAAGAGAAAAAATATGTTGCAAAAGGACTTAAAAATCATGGGAAAGAACTATATAATGAGAATTCATAAGATAGAGATGACTGCTGTTTGGAAAAAAAATCAGTAAGGTTTCGTGCAAATGTGATAATTAGCATAAATTTTAAAAGAGGGATGAAACTTCAATGGATGAGGACAGTGGAGAATATTCTAAACCCCAAGAAAAGTGTTTAGTAAAGAGACTGAGATACTCATCATTATGAGTCCTCCATTTGGAATTTAATAGAAAGATTATAATTTTTAATGAGCTTTTGAGTTATATGAACCATAGAAATATTTTTCTAATACTTTTTTAATTTTTAAATTGAAGAAACTAAAATCAAGAGACATTACCAGATATGTTCAAGACTACCAGGTAGAAAAAACAAGGATTTCTAAATAGGTTCATTAATTTGATTTATTGCTTCACTAAGAGCTCTTTCTTCCCTCCTCCATCTTCAGGTCACATCACTCAGATGCTTTCCAGTATTGCTTTTTTCTTCACCCAAAGAAGTCTTTCTCTTTTACCAGCCAAAGTGATCTACATTCCAACATGCAAAAGTGATCCCATTCTTTCCTCTGTCCTTGAGCCTATTGATCACACTAACATTGCCACCATCTTAAACTGATTTTCAATCAGTCCTTGTCTACTGATTGCTTCCCTGTTGACTATAAACACCTTTTATCTCATCCTCAAAAATCCCTTGCCTTACTATAACATTATCTGCTATCATTATGTAACACTCCAGTCTTACATGGCTAAATACCTTAAGAAGGCTGTCTGTAATTAGTGTGTCTATTTTCCTTCCTCTCCACCTTTCATTTTCATACTCTCTTCTTAAATATTTAAAGTTTTGCTTCTGATCTCATCATCTGGCCAAAATTGCCCTCCCCAAAGTTACCAAATATCACTTAATTGCCAAATATAGTGACTTCTTTCTCAGTCTTCATCCCTCTTGACCTTTCTGCAGCTTCTAAGACTATGATTCTCTTCTTGATACTATCCTGCCTAGCTTTTCATAAGTGATCTCACCTGGTTTTCTTTGTACTTGTCTGACCATCCCTTTCCACTTTTCCTCACTGGATTCACAACTGAGAACTGGTTGATTTGAATTGATAGAGAACGTTTTCCTTTGGAGCTTCTTACAACCACTAGATCACAAGTCTGAAGGAAATTACTATAAATTTATTTCTCTTTCATTTTTTTTTAAATTTCAAATATTCCTAGTTCTTTGCTATTCTTATTGATTAATAAATAATATTTGCTGTATCTTATTTCATGCCACATAGAGAAAATCTCAAATATGTCATAGTAACATTTTTATACCACATTAAAAACATATTTAAAAGAAAAGGAAAATCAATAGACTTGATGAAATGTTGACATTCTAGATATCTAATTTTAAATGTCAAAATTTGTTAAAAACTATTCATCTTTGTCCTAAATTATATCACCAATAATTTTCCAGCCAGGACTTTAATATTACTTTTTCATCTTAAGGGACAGTACAAAGCTGTTTTCATAATAACAGTTTTAAAGGCCAATGTTGACATGGTGATAAAATTTATGAATTACTTTAACTAATTTGCTATTTATTTAGTCTCTCGATTGAAAAATACAACTGTGGCATTCATGTTCCACTTACAGAATGTGTTTTCTTTTAATAAAGTACATAAAATAAGCCTTAAATAGAATTCTGCCCTCAGCCTCAAATAAACAAAACTTTTCTAAATTTTAATTTCAGTGAGAAAAAAAAAATGTTTTAATCTCCTCTTAGAAGGCAAACTCTTTGAAGGAAGGGATTAATTTGCTTTTGAACCCCCAGTGACAGGGATTTAGCAAGCTGTTAATAAATGATTTACTTTGTATTCATTCATTCATTCATCATATCCTAGCAATATATGTATTTTTCTTGTATATATTATATAGATATACATATATATAGTAAATAATATAAGTTTAATAAACAACTAATTAGTTTATGATAAGAAGTGAAATATGAATAGGCTATATATTGTCACTTTATTTATTTAATGTAAATGCTTCATGAGAAATGCCAGACCAGATGAATCAAAAGTTGAAATTCAGGTTACTGGGAGAACTAAAAACAGTTTCAGATACATAGAAGATACTATTCCAATGACAGAAAGTAAAGAGGAGTTAAGGAGCATTTTTATGAAGGTGATAAAAGCTTACTTGAAGCTTAACATAAACAAAACGAAAAAAAAACAAAAACAAAAACAAACAAACAAACAAAAAAAAAACCTTGCTAACTGGTCCTGTCACTTCCCGGAAAATAAGAGGGAGAAATGGAAGCAGTGTCAGATTCTTAGGCTCAAAGATCACTTCAGATAATGATTGAAACTATGCTCCTTAGAAGGAAAGCTATGACAAATCTGATAAGCATGCTAAAAAGCAGTGATATCACTTTGCTGGTAAAAGCCCATATATTCAAATCTATAGTTTTAAGGGTAGCATTATAATGACTTTCAAACTGTGGTACTTGAGAAAACTTTTGAGAATTCCTTGAACAGTGAGAAGACCAAATCAATCAATACTTAAAGAAATTAATATAGGCTTTTCACTGGAAAGTCAAATACTGAAACTGAAACTTAAATACTTTAATCACAAAATGAGAAGATGATGTTGTGAAAGATGAAAGACAAAAAGTATAGAGTATGGCAGAGGATAGAATGGTTAGATATATCTCAGAAACAATGAAAATTAATTTAAGACTTCAAGAAATAGTGGAGGACAGAAGTTCCTGGGATCATGAAGAGTCAAACATGGTTGAAAAAACTGAACAACAATAAAACTCTGATTCACAAGTCAGTTTTCTGTCCACTCACTGTACCACAATCTATAACAATTCAAATTAATCTAATACCCAAAATATGAAAAGGGACAATCAATGGCATTCAATAAAAGAAAATGTGAGATGGGTTTTGGTGGTTCACCTATGCTTCCTCATTCTTGTTATATAATCAGTCACCTTCTTTTATGTGTGCAGCAAGTGTTTGTGTGTGTATGTGTGTATATATATATATACTATATATGTAGGTACATATTGAGAGAAAGAGAAGAGAGTCACTGACAGTGCCTTCTTAGTCTATCTGTGCTGCTTCTTGAAAAATAACCAATCTACCTACTTTGCTTTATATATGCATATACTGACATGCATATATGTATGTATATGTAAATGTGTTATGCATACAGGAAGGGCTTTAGTTTATTGGGAGGACACTTATAAAAGACTAAGCACATGGGCAAGAATCAAATGAAATGAGAAAACATAGAATAGTTAAGAAATACACTGGTGAAAGGAATACCAAATTGATTGTATTAATCCATTGAAGCATAGCAATATTCTCAATCTATCTCACATAACAAGTTTCCTATAGTCAAGAAGTATATCCTTTAGTACAACCCAAAGTCACATTAGAAATTTTAAAGAGTTCTAAGCTTTCAAATAAATTAAACTTATTAAGGAATGCTACTGTTTTATTTATCTCAAAATTTTGTATACCATGGTGCACATCTAGTTGTGTGTTCATAAATTTTTATTAACTAAGTGTGTATATTCCGTTTTCCTAACTGGAACCTAAGTTCCTTACGGGTATCATCATTATGCTATTCGTATTTGTATCCCTTAGAGTGTCTAGAATAACCTTGTATATGTTAAGCACTTAAACATAAGTTAAATGACTTAATATTTTTATGTTGTTGTCTTCATAAATTAAAATTTAAACTCTGTCATTGAAAGAGTGCCAAAGGAGAAAATGTTACTCCTGAGCTAGTTTGACAAAGTTTACAAATTCTAAAGTGATATGTTTTACATATACACATGTTTGCATATGCATGCGTGCGCGCGCGCACACACACACACACATATACACACTTAAATAATATAGTTTTTGTTTCCAGAAAATACCTCTAGGAATATATTCAATTTTAAAAAAAGGAATCATTTGTGGAATCTTAAAATTGGAATAAGATGAAACTTTTATCTTGCTGTGGTCTTGCTAGCATTTCTAGGTTATATTAAAAACAAAAACAACATCTTTAACAAAAATATCTCTTTCCCTTAAAAAAATTGAGAACCAAATCTACAATAACTTCTCAACTTTCCACATCTCTTTATGTGCACTCCGGAATGGTAGAACAGGGTAGTATGGTAGAATTGTGCTATACTTGGAAGTAGGAGTTCAATTTGATTCACTCTGAGCACAAACAAGTCACAACTTTAATATACTTCTATTTCCTCACTGTCAGGCAATTATGCTAATATCTGTAGTATCCGATTTGAAGGACTGGCATTTGTTACAAATGAAATATATAATCTTTAAAACACTGTTTTAGTTGCTATTTTTGAGGAAGAATGGGAAAAAACATAACAGATATATTTCATGCCTTAAATTAATCTATGTAAAAAATAGCATTCTATTTTCCTTCTTTAAAAAAAGTTACTTTGTGTTAAAAAAAAAAAGTCAATAATATGAGTGCCACTATTTTATAATGAAGTGTTTCCAGAATTTTGCATTCTCGATACAAATTTCCCATTCTGTTCTTTAAAGATAAATCCAAATAGCCATGGAAATCTCTTTACCAACCTTTCTATTCATTAAATATATACTTTAACATAAACAAAGCAAGCAATACTCAATATTGTAGCACTCCAAAAGGTTTTTGAGTATTTTACTCTTTATCTCTCAGGTATGCTGCTTGCTTAACCATATTTAATTTAGACATTAGAAAGGGTAATTCTAAATATTCTGTAATTTTAATCTATGTTATCTCCAAATATCAACATAATTAGTAATTGTATGAACATACAATTACTAATTATGTTGATATTTGTTAGATTGATTTATTTATTGCATTTGAGTCTAATTATACATATAAAATATTTTTGATCTATAGAAACTTTTCTATTGTATCTTCTGCATGTGCAGTTAGTGAAAGAAATAAGCAGCTATTACTTTATATAATTATAAAATTATAAAATTTTATAACTGTCAGTGGTGCATATCTATATCTAAAATAAAATGTTTCTAAAATTAATCTTTCTTTTTCATTTTTGAATTTGTACTGGTGAGTGCATATTTTAAATTTAAAATATTTTTCGCTGGTTTATCAATTCCAGATCACAGCTGCCACCCAATTCTAGGTTGTTATTCCATGTCAATTTCTAATTATTCTATTTTCATACACAAGAAAATTCCTTTAGCTTTTAAGAATTATGTATTTTTGAAGTTTCACAAAATTATTCTATATGAACCCCATTTGTTGGAATCCTCACAAAGTGTTAAGTGATTAGAATTGATAGAGACAATAATTATCTAATTTAGCATGGTTCAATATGATTGAACTGATCCTACCATGAGATGTTATGGGCCAGAACTTGAAACAAGGTACTAAGTGGAATTGAGGAGACTGTTTAGATCTAGTTTAGAATTGATTTAATCCTACAACAAATAATGATATAATGATTGGTGTGTACTCAGTGTACAGCATATAAGCAAGAAGCTCTCAGGGCCAGGGACAGAAGCCCACTCTCAGAGGTGGAGACAGATTCATTCCATATTCCACCTTTGTGCTGGCTGGAAACATTTGGAGGGAGCTAGAGGCTAACGCTCAAGACTTTGAAGGGCACAATAAAGGACTGGATTTTAACTCCTGGCTGCATTTGGAGTGATTATTATGTTGAACTGCCTCCAGAAAACCTCCCCAAAAAACCCGCTCTCACAGAGAATCATCATATATACTAGAAAAGAAGACAACACCACATTTTGGCGCCTGAACGTGGGACTGACAGGACCCTGATATCAGATCCTGAATTTAGTGGAAAAACCTCTGATTCTGAATCCAATGGAAAAGTCTCCTCAACCCAGAAATTAGGGTGAGTACACAAAGAAATTTTGTTAAAAGAGTTAAAATAGAATTTCAGCTAAGATGGGACAGATGTTTAGAAAACAGCCTGCTTTTCAGTTCAAGGAAAATGTTTAGAGAGCATTGTCAAAGTTATGAAAAGCCAAGGTTTGATTATAATTTTGGAGCAGATCACAGAACTTTTAGAAATTGTAAAGCACATATGTCCTTGGTTCTCTACAGAAAAAGAATTGAATCCAAATGAGTGGAAATTAATAGGAAAGCAATTAGGTGAATACTACAATTCTATTCCAAACTCAATGAAGTGGAAATTAGAAAAGGATCTTTGTCAATTCTGCAATAAAAATGGACCTGACTCAATTTCCAAAGACACACTTAATACATACAATTTAATACAACTGGCTATAAGAAATTATGCAAGTGTTAGAATAAGGAAAAAGAAGAAAGAGAAGGAGGGAGGTGCCAACTAAACTAGGTGAAAAGGAGGAAGAATCAGATAAGAATGGAGTTAAGTACAATTTTGAGTGTGATACTTCACAGCTGGAGAAATTAGATCATTCCACATCTTATGACCCTCCCCCCTCAATTAACCCTTCATGGGTGGAGGGAGAAGGAGGGGGAGAGGCAGAAACATAATCAGCCTCTCCTGTGAAGCAGAATATGACAAGATTAGAAAAGGCATTGATTAAGGCAAAAAATGAAGAAGAAGATATATCTAATCTTATAAATGCATATCCTATGATTGAAGAGCTTGACTCTTTAGGTCAAAAAGGGAGAAGATACACTCCTTTTAATTTGGAAAAAATTAAGGATTTGAAAAAGGATTGCACTCTTTATGGGGCTACATCCTCTTATGTTAAAATGTTACTAGATAATTTGTATTATGAAATCTTAACTCCGAGTGATTGGAAATCCATAGCTAGGATATGTTTAGAATCTGGACAAAATTTGTTATGGCTTTCAGAGTATCATGAATTATGTAGGATTCAATACTTCCCATGTTGATGGATTTATGTATACCTGTTTCAAATGAGCCCCTTCATAAACCCGCTAATCTGATTTGATTTCCCATTTCCTTTGGTGTTTTCATCTCCCTTCCTGAGATGTCAGGGAAGGTGTGACCACCTTCTTTTTATGGTGTTTTCACTTCTTTTTTGAGCAGTCATGGAAGGCATCATCAACTTCTTTTGGGGTTCTCACCTCCTTGAGAAGTCAGGGAGGTCATGACCACCTTATTTTCTAAATCAAAAGAAAGCAGGAGATGTTGGAATCCTTACAAAGTGTTAAGTGATTAGAATTGATAGAGACAATAATTATCTAATTTAGCATGGTTCAGTATAATTGATCTGATCCTACAAGGAGATGTTATGGGCCAGAACTTGAAACAAGGTACTAAGTGGAATTGAGGAGACAATATTTAAATCTAGTTTAGAATTGATTTAATCCTACAACAAATAATGGTTTCCCAGTGATATAATGATTGGTGTGTACTCAGTGTACAGCATAAAAGCAAAAAGCTCTCAGGGCCAGGGATAGAAGCCCACTCTCAGAGGTGGAGACAGATCATTCCATATTCCACCTTTGTGCTGGCTGGAGACATTTGGAGGGAGCTAGGGGCTGAAGCTCAAGACTTGAAGGGCACAATAAAAGACTGGATTTTAACTCCTGGCTGCATTTGGAGTGATTATTATGTTGAACTGAAACTAAGGCTGCCTCCAGAAAACCTCCCCAAGAACCCTGTTCTCACAGAGTACCATCATATATACTAGAAAAGAAGATAACATCATACCCATTAATCTTTTCAATTCTTGTTAAAGCATTTCCTGCTGGGTTTTTTACCTTGGTTATTTACTCCCAGTGATGTTAATACATTTTTATTTCCTGGAACATAAAACTACAATTTTTCCCTCAAGGAGATTAAAATTAATCCAAATCATGATTGCAATAAATAGTTGAGCTCCTCCTGATAAAAATATTTTAGGAAGCCTTAGGCTCTTTTATAGAGACAAAATTTTGTTTGGTGGGTTTGTTGTTGTTTTTATTTTTGAAGAGCAGTTTATAGGCTTATAGTAAATGTGTTAAAAATCAAGTTACATCTTTAATATTTATGTACTTATTAATATAGAATCGGATTAATACTTCAATGATTAATTCATCTTTTGTAATGTGATTTGAGCTATTATATGAAAACATTTCTTTTTTTTAATCACACCAGACATGACATATAAAAATTGATAATTAAAGCTGAAAAAACAAAAAAGATAATGTGTTATATCTCCCTATTATTGTAGGAAGATGTTAACATAGTCCTACTATTCATACAGTCAGTATACAATGTTCAGCCAGATGTTATACAATAAAGTAGAAGGAAGAGAGCACATCTCTTCTCAATTATATTCCCCAATGCACACCACTAAATGGACCAAAAGCTAGAAAACAGGCAGTAGGCTCAGCAATATACTGACAAAATGGCTGAGTTTTCAATACACAGTGCTGCACCTTCTACACTCATGCTAATTTCCTTTTCAAAGTTTAGAAAAAGTATATGCTTAGTGCTCTGTTACTGGATCTTCCCTATGATTTTCAGATTTTAAATAATGAATACAAAGACCTAGGAATTTCTGGACCAGACCAGTTTATTTGCTATCACAGAAGGAATTACATATTTTCAATCTCTTAATCTAAATAAAATGTTAAAAAAGCAACTCTCTCATTATTTCCTTCATCCACATTTCTGGCTTTGAATAATATTATGCAATAATCTGCTTGCCATTCATACTATAAAATATTGTCAAAAATGCACAATTAAAAAATAATCTGCTTTGTTCATGAAATTATTTAGGCCTATGAGATAGAAATTTTCTTATGAGTTATTAAATTGCTTTGGAAAGTTTTAAAGTATATACAATATTAGAGATTATGATATATATGTATATATATATGTGTATATATGTATATAAATGTATAAAATGCTTTATTCTATATTTGTGTTTAAAAGAAAAATGTTTGTATGCCATTAATTAAGCTTTCCTATGATTACTGAATACATTTAGCAGTACCTCCTTGCTTTATGTAAAAATGTCATGGACAATCTCATAAAGACCACAAAGATGCCAATTTAATTTACCTTAAAATTTTGATTTTATCTTTTATAGAGATATATCCATGGTATAATGAGCATAAAAACAAAGACAAGTAACAGTATACTTTGATCATGGTTTCCTTCTCTCTCTAGATCGCATGATGAACTACATTTTATTGGGTATTCTAATATTCATATTAGAATGAAATGTAAAAGGAAAAACTGGGAAACAGACAATGAGATTTGTGACATAAATCGTGAATAGAGCAAACAAAAATATATAGGGAGAAGTAAGGAGGCATAGAAGTTGAATTAACATTTCAAGAAATTAAAAGAAGAAAAAAAAGACAGTGGAAATAAACAAAATAACTTTGTATTAACCCAACATATTCATCTCCAGACACATATACAGAGCAAAAAAAGTAAAAGGACTGCTTCAGAAAAAAATATATATAAGTTAAAATTATTATTAAAGGACAGAAATATTTAAATATTTGAACTATGTAGAACACAGTTAATAAGTTATTAATACCTAATGATATTAAATGCTTAACATAAATTTTTTTTATTTGATTCTCATACAATCAATCTTGTAAGATTAATGGTAGAAACACTATTATCCCCATTTTGTAGTTAAGGGAAAATCTCAAAAATATAAAGCCATTTGGCCAAGGTCACAGAATTAAGGTCAGACCTGGAATTCAAACTTCACTCTGATAGATTACTGTACTTTTGTCTATTTTATTACCACTACAAACCCTCGCCACAGTTCTTAATCAATTTTTGAAAATGAAATGTACTCCTATTGGGTTTTAGTTTTCATTATGAGAAAATTATAAGGCTTCCTTTCAAACTCTTATTGTGAAGTCCTATCTGTTGAACTATCCTAATCTCATAGAACCTAGTTCTATGTCTTGACTATATGAAGTATTTAATAAGTCATTAGTGCACTTGGAATATAGACAGGAATTTTATAGAGAGGAAGAAAAATACAATATCTACTTGAACAAAATTGTCAGTGAAAAACAAAACACCAAAAAAAACACTTTACAGTATTTAAACAAATATTTAACAAGCTCTGAAAATAAGATTTTGATGGCTATGTAACAACTGTGAAATTTCTAAATCTTTATATTTGATTGTATAACAATACTTTACATTAATTATAGTAAGCATTATTAAATTTATTTTTGTTAGTATTAAGATACATGCAATTTATTTAAAGTTTTTTTTTAATTGCTTTCTTTAATGGGCTACATTAACTGACTTTTGCCTAGTGAACATTGCTCACTGAAGCTGGATAAGATACATACAAATTGAATATAAATTTAAGACTTCCGGCCAAGATGGCGGAGAGGAAATACACTCCTGTGTAACCTCCGTGTTTTTCTCTCACTATCCATTTCATTTCATGCCTCTGAATTAATGCTCGACTGAAAAAAAAACATACATTTACTTAACAAGAGAAACCATCCTTGAGACTCATCAAGAAAGGTCTGTTTTTGTGTGAGGGCGGGGACGGTACTTAAATCGGAAGCAGTCTGCGGCCAGCAGCTGCAGCGGGAGCACAGATAGCAGCTCAGAGCCGAGTAGAGCGGAGAGGGGGTGGGGTGTGATCGCAGCCATCTCTGCGGGGAGAGCTTTGCTACAGGATTAGATACATTGCTCCGGCAGCAGAGAAGCTAAAAACACCGGGGGTGAAGAATACAGCCCCAAACAGCTGGAGTCTCTCAGGACCTGGCCACCCCTCACCCCACAGTGACTCAGCCCGCTCGGATCTCAGAGCGCTTGGATCTCAGCGCGCAGGCGCCATAGCACAGTAGGACCCGTGCCTCACGAATACCCTACCCCTCCCCCAAAGAAAGCAGCCTCCATTCAAGGGTTTTTTTCTTCTGTTTCTTTGATAGTTTGTCTTTGATTATTAGACAGAATGAGCAAGAAACTGAAAAAGAATTTAACCCTTGACAGCTTCTATACAGATAAAGAGCAGACTCCAAATCCTGAGGAGACTAAAAACAAACAGTCCCCAGGTGAATCCCCAAAGGAGGAGATCATATGTTCCTCAGCACAGATGAATCTCATGAAGGAAATTAAAAAGGCTCTCACAAGGGAGCTAGAAGAAAAATGGGAAAAGGAGAGGGAGGCTTGGCAAAAGAGCCTGGAGAAGTCAGTTAAAGAGAGAGTGGATAAAGAAACCAAATCCTTGAAAAATAGGATTGGTGAACTGGAAAACAAAATTGGCGAAATGGAAAAAAAATCCACAGAACAAAAGAACTCAATTGGACAATTAGAAAAAGATCTTAAAAAAGTGAGTGAAGAAAATACCTCACTGAAAATCAGGGTCGAACAATTGGAATTGAATGACTCGAGGAGACAAGAAGAATCAGTCAAGCAAATCCAAAAAAATCAAACAATGGAAAAGAATGTGAAATACCTTCTGGGGAAGACAACAGACCTGGAAAACAGATCCAGGAGAGACAACCTGAGAATCATCGGACTTCCAGAAAAGTATGATGAAAAAAAAGAGCCTGGACACTATTTTCCAGGAAATTATCAAAGAGAACTGCCCAGAAATCATAGAAACAGAGGGTAAAATAGACATTGAAAGAATTCATCGATCCCCTACTGAAAGGGATCCTAAAATCAAAACACCAAGGAATATAGTGGCCAAATACCAGAACCCTCAGGCGAAGGAAAAAATACTGCAAGCGGCTAGAAAAACCCAATTCAAGTATCAAGGAGCCACAATAAGGATCACCCAGGATCTGGCATCATCCACATTAAAGGATCGAAGGGCCTGGAATATGATATTCCGAAAGGCTAAGGAACTTGGTATGCAACAAAAAATAACTTACCCAGCGAGAATGAGCATCTTTTTCCAGGGAAGAAGATTGACATTCAACGAAGTAAGCGAATTCCATCTATTTCTGATGAAAAAGCCAGAACTTAACAAAAAATTTGATCTACAAGCACAGAACTCAAGAGAAATCTAAAAAGGTAAAGATTAATCTTGGGAACTGTATTCCGGCTATAAAGATGTATAAAGAATACATGTATACCTTGTTCTAGAAACTAGATGTGGAAAGGACATTGTACCAGAAAAAAGGGAAAGTGGGGGTACTACATTTCATGAAGAGGCAAAGAAAACCTAGTATATCTGAGAGAAAGAATGGAGAGGGATGAATATAGTGAGTATTTTACTGCCTTCAGAATTGGCATTAAGAGAAGAATTTTAGACATATTCAATCTATGGTGAAACTTCTCCCACCTCACTGAAAAGTGAGAAGGGAAAAGTGAAAAGGGAAAGAATAAGCTAAGTGGAAGGGAATATGGTATCTGGGAGGGAAAGGGGTAAATTGGGGGGGGGACTCTAAGGGGGAGGGAGGGATACTAAAAAAGGGAGGGCTGTGAGAAGCAAGTGGTGCTCACAAGCTTAATACTGGGAAGGGGGGTAAGGGAGTAAGAAGGGAGAAAAGCATAAACCGGGGTTAACAAGATGGCAAGTAATACAGAATTGGTCATTTTAACCATAAATGTGAACGGGGTAAACTCCTCTATAAAGAGGAAGCGGTTAGCAGAATGGATTAAAAGCCAGAATCCTACAATATGTTGTTTACAGGAAACACACCTGAAGCGGGGTGATACATGCAGGTTAAAGGTAAAAGGTTGGAGCAAAACCTACTATGCTTCAGGTGAAGCCAAAAAAGCAGGGGTAGCCATCCTGATCTCAGATCAAGCTAAAGCAAAAATTGATCTAATCAAAAGAGATAAGGAAGGGCACTATATCTTGCTAAAGGGTAGAATGAATAATGAAGAAGTATCTATATTAAACATATATGCACCAAGTAGTGTAGCATCTAAATTCTTAAAAGAGAAATTAAGAGAGCTGCAAGAAGAAATAGACAGTAAAACTATAATAGTGGGAGATCTCAACCTTGCACTCTCAGAATTAGATAAATCAAACCACAAAATAAATAAGAAAGAAGTTAAAGAGATAAATAGAATACTAGAAAAATTAGATATGATAGATCTCTGGAGAAAATGTAATGGGGACAGAAAGGAGTACACCTTCTTTTCAGCAGTTCATGGAACTTATACAAAAATTGACCATATATTAGGACATAAAAACCTCAAACTCAAATGCAGTAAGGCAGAAATAGTGAATGCATCCTTTTCAGACCATGATGCATTGAAAATTACATTCAATAAAAAGCCACAGGAAAGTAGACCAAAAAATAATTGGAAACTAAATAATCTCATACTAAAGAATGATTGGGTGAAACAGCAAATTATAGACATAATTAATAACTTCATCCAAGAAAACGATAATAATGAGACATCATACCAAAATGTATGGGATGCAGCCAAAGCGGTAATAAGGGGAAATCTCATATCTCTAGAGGCCTATTTGTATAAAATAGAGAAAGAGGTCAATGAATTGGGCTTGCAACTAAAAATGCTAGAAAAGGAACAAATTAAAAACCCCCAATCAAACACTAAACTTGAAATTCAAAAAATAAAAGGAGAGATCAATAAAATTGAAAGTAAAAAAACTATTGAATTAATTAATAAAACTAAGAGTTTGTTCTATGAAAAAACCAACAAAATAGACAAACCCTTAGTAAATCTGATTAAAAAAAGGAAAGAGGAAAATCAAATTGTTAGTCTTAAAAATGAAAAGGGAGAACTCACCACTAACGAAGAGGAAATTAGAGCAATAATTAGGAGTTACTTTGCCCAACTTTACGCCAATAAATTCGACAACTTAAATGAAATAGAAGAATACCTCCAAAAATATAACTTGCCTAAACTAACAGAGGAAGAAGTAAATATCCTAAACACTCCTATCTCAGAAAAAGAAATAGAACAAACTATCAATCAACTCCCTAAGAAAAAAACCCCAGGACCAGATGGATTTACATCTGAATTCTATCAAACATTTAAAGATCAATTAACTCCAATGCTAAATAAACTATTTGAAGAAGTAGGGATTGAAGGAGTCCTACCAAACTCCTTTTATGACACAGATATGGTACTGATACCTAAACCAGGTAGGCTGAAAACAAAGAAAGAAAATTATAGACCAATCTCCCTAATGAATATTGATGCTAAAATCTTAAATAAAATATTAGCAAAAAGATTACAGAAAATCATCCCCAGGATAATACACTATGACCAAGTAGGATTTATACCAGGAATGCAGGGCTGGTTCAATATTAGGAAAACTATTAACATAATTGACTATATCAACAACCAACCAAACAAAAACCATATGATCATCTCAATAGATGCAGAAAAAGCATTTGATAAAATCCAACATCCATTCCTAATAAAAACACTTGAGAGCATAGGAATAAAAGGACTTTTCCTTAAAATAGTTAGGAGCATATATTTTAAACCTTCAGTAAGCATCATATGCAATGGGGAAAAACTGGAACCTTTCCCAGTAAGATCTGGAGTGAAGCAAGGTTGCCCACTATCACCATTATTATTCAATATTGTATTAGAAACACTAGCCTCGGCAATGAGTCGAGAAAGATATTAAAGGAATTAGAGTAGGCAATGAGGAAACCAAATTATCACTCTTTGCAGATGATATGATGGTATACCTAGAAAACCCCAGAGATTCTACTAAAAAGCTACTAGAAATAATTCATAATTTTAGCAAAGTAGCAGGATACAAAATAAATCCCCATAAATCCTCAGCATTCTTATACACCACCAGCAAAATCCAAGAGCAAGAGATACAAAGAGAAATTCCATTCAAAATAACTGTTGATAGCATAAAATATTTGGGAATCTACCTACCAAAGGAAAGTCAGGAATTATATGAGCAAAATTACAAAAAAGTTTTCACACAAATAAAGTCAGACTTAAATAACTGGAAAAATATTAAGTGCTCTTGGATAGGCCAAGCGAATATAATAAAGATAACAATACTCCCTAAACTAATCTATTTATTTAGTGCTATACCAATCAGACTTCCAAGAAAATATTTTAATGATTTAGAAAAAATAACAACAAAATTCATATGGAACAATAAAAAGTCGAGAATCTCAAGGGAATTAATGAAAAAAAATCAAATGAAGGTGGTCTAGCTGTACCTGATCTAAAATTATATTATAAAGCAGCAGTCACCAAAACCATCTGGTATTGGCTTAGAAATAGATTAGTTGATCAGTGGAAAAGGTTAGGTTCACAAGACAGAATAGTCAACTATAACAATCTAGTGTTTGACAAACCCAAAGATTCTAAATTTTGGGATAAGATTTCATTATTTGATAAAAACTGCTGGGATAACTGGAAATTAGTATGGCAGAAATTAGGCAAGGACCCACACTTAACACCACATACCAAGATAAGATCAAAATGGGTCCATGACCTAGGCATAAAGAACGAGATTATAAATAAATTAGAGGAACATAGGATAGTTTATCTCTCAGACTTGTGGAGGAGAAAGAAATTTGTGACCAAAGATGAACTAGAGACCATTACCAATCACAAAATAGAAAATTTTGATTATATCAAATTAAAAAGCCTTTGTACAAACAGAACGAATGCAAACAAGATTAGTAGGGAAGTAACAAACTGGGAAAACATCTTTACAATTAAAGGTTCTGATAAAGGCCTCATTTCCAAAATATATAGAGAACTGACTCAAATTTATAAAAAATCAAGCCATTCTCCAATTGATAAATGGTCAAAGGATATGAACAGACAATTTTCAGATGAAGAAATTGAAACTATTACCACTCACATGAAAGAGTGTTCCAAATCACTATTGATCAGAGAAATGCAAATTAAGACAACTCTGAGATATCACTACACACCTGTCAGATTGGCTAAGATGACAGGAAAAAATAATGATGAATGTTGGAGAGGATGCGGGAAAACGGGGACACTGATGCATTGTTGGTAGAGTTGTGAACGAATCCAGCCATTCTGGAGAGCGATCTGGAATTATGCCCAAAAAGTTATCAAACTGTGCATACCCTTTGATCCAGCAGTGTTTCTATTGGGTTTATACCCCAAAGAGATACTAAAAAAGGGAAGGGGACCTGTATGTGCCAAAATGTTTGTAGCAGCCCTGTTTGTAGTGGCTAGAAACTGGAAAATGAATGGATGCCCATCAATTGGAGAATGGCTGGGTAAATTGTGGTATATGAATGTTATGGAATATTATTGCTCTGTAAGGAATGACCAGCAGGATGAATACAGAGAGGCTTGGAGAGACCTACATGGACTGATGCTAAGTGAGATGAGCAGAACCAGGAGATCATTATACACTTCGACAACGATATTGTATGAGGATGTATTCTGATGGAAGTGGATTTCTCTGACAAAGAGACTTAACTGAGTTTCATTGGAGAAATGATGGACAGAAACAGCTACACCCAAAGAAGGAATACTGGGAAATGAATGTGAAGTATTTGCATTTTTGATTTTCTTCCCGAGTTATTTTTACCTTCTGAATCCAATTCTCCCTGTGCAACAAGAGAACTGTTCGGTTCTGCAAATATGTATTGTATCTAGGATATACTGCAACATATTTAACATATCTATATATCTATCTATATCTATCTATCTATCTATATATATATATATATATATATATATATATATGCTTGCCATCCTGGGGGGGGGGAGGAGGGAGGGCGGGGAAAAAACGAAACATAAGTGATTGCAAGGGATAATGTCGTGTAAAAATTATCCTGGCATGGATTCTGTCAATACAAAGTTATTATTAAATTAAAAAAAAAATCAAATGAAGGTGGTCTAGCTGTACCTGATCTAAAATTATATTATAAAGCAGCAGTCACCAAAACCATTTGGTATTGGCTTAGAAATAGACTAGTTGATCAGTGGAAAAGGTTAGGTTCACAAGACAGAATAGTCAACTATAGCAATCTAGTGTTTGACAAACCCAAAGATTCTAAATTTTGGGATAAGATTTCATTATTTGATAAAAACTGCTGGGATAACTGGAAATTAGTATGGCAGAAATTAGGCAAGGACCCACACTTAACACCACATACCAAGATAAGATCAAAATGGGTCCATGACCTAGGCATAAAGAACGAGATTATAAATAAATTAGAGGAACATAGGATAGTTTATCTCTCAGACTTGTGGAGGAGAAAGAAATTTGTGACCAAAGATGAACTAGAGACCATTACCAATCACAAAATAGAAAATTTTGATTATATCAAATTAAAAAGCCTTTGTACAAACAGAACGAATGCAAACAAGATTAGTAGGGAAGCAACAAACTGGGAAAACATCTTTACAATTAAAGGTTCTGATAAAGGCCTCATTTCCAAAATATATAGAGAACTGACTCAAATTTATAAAAAATCAAGCCATTCTCCAATTGATAAATGGTCAAAGGATATGAACAGACAATTTTCAGATGAAGAAATTGAAACTATTACCACTCACATGAAAGAGTGTTCCAAATCACTATTGATCAGAGAAATGCAAATTAAGACAACTCTGAGATATCACTACACACCTGTCAGATTGGCTAAGATGACAGGAAATAATAATGATGAATGTTGGAGGGGATGCGGGAAAACGGGGTCACTGATGCATTGTTGGTGGAATTGTGAACGAATCCAGCCATTCTGGAGAGCAATCTGGAATTATGCCCAAAAAGTTATCAAACTGTGCATACCCTTTGATCCAGCAGTGTTTCTATTGGCTTATACCCCAAAGAGATACTAAAAAAGGGAAAGGGACCGGTATGTGCCAAAATGTTTGTAGCAGCCCTGTTTGTAGTGGCTAGAAACTGGAAAATGAATGGATGCCCATCAATTGGAGAATGGCTGGGTAAATTGTGGTATATGAATGTTATGGAATATTATTGCTCTGTAAGGAATGACCAGCAGGATGAATACAGAGAGGCTTGGAGAGACCTATATGGACTGATGCTAAGTGAGATGAGCAGAACCAGGAGATCCTTATACACTTCGACAACGATATTGTATGAGGATGTATTCTGATGGAAGTGGATTTCTCTGACAAAGAGACTTAACTGAGTTTCATTGGATAAATGATGGACAGAAACAGCTACACCCAAAGAAGGAATACTGGGAAATGAATGTGAACTATTTGATTTTTGATTTTCTTCCCGAGTTATTTTTACCTTCTGAATTCAACTCTCCCTGTGCAGTGGGAGAACTGTTCGGTTCTGCAAATATGTATTGTATCTAGGATATACTGCTACCTATTTAACATATATAGGACTGCTTGCCATCTTGGGGGGGGGGGTGGAGGGAGGGAGGGGAAAAAACGAAACATAAGTGATTGCAAGGGATAATGCTGTGTAAAAATTATCCTGGCATGGATTCTGTCAATACAAAGTTATTATTAAATAAAAAAAAATAAATAAAATAAAAAAAATTAAAAAAAATATAAATTTAAGTCTGGTTTCCTGTTTTCCAAGTCTGACATTATTTAAGTTTCTCACAAAGGGAACTTCTTGATAAAAAATGAGAAATTTTATTCACTTTTCCAATTAATAATTTCCTACAAGTATAAACAATAACAATTCATAGTTATCAATATAGATCCTAGAGCTAGGTAGTCAATGTTTGTGTATAGGTGAGGATGACAATATACCATTGAAACTACTAAGATAAAAGAATAAAATCTTATGATCTGCTTACTTGAAAATCCAAATTGTGTAGGCATTTTGATGGTGAAAACCATGTCCGTATTAGCAAAGTATTAACTTCATAATGAATTCAAAATAAGAAGCTGAATAGTTGTTGTTTTTTTTAAATTTATTAAAACATCACCTGAAGTTTTCTCTAACTGCATATATTCTTCCTCAAAGGAAGAAACAAAATATGCAAAATCATTATGACTGACTCTAAACAGCATCTCTTGATTCCCCTTATGTTAAGTGAGTTCATCCTTATTTCTGCCCTTATATCTAACTTATTTTAATACCTCACAGCATGCTTCAATCTATACAACCATTTTACCAGGATGTTAGAATCTATCCAATGAGGATATCTAACCATTGATCCAAAAAGCACATTATGATTAGAACTGTCCTGTTAGTCCCTGATACAATTAAAAACACCATGAGTGCAAGAGTAGCCGCACTTATTTGTATCACTGGCACAGGGCCTAGAAAAGTATAGTTGCTTATTCAATTCTTGTTGATTGCTTTATGGTAAATAAGAAATTAGCTTCTATTAAACATATGCTTGGACTTTTAAAATTTATCAAACATTTACTTTTATTTATGTCTATTCTGAATAGAATAAAGAATGTGTTATCCTAGATTTTGTGTTACAAAACACTCATTACAATTATGAATAAATGTCCAAACAACTTAGGTGTTACCTTAGTTAAGTCTTTAAAATTTACTGTGTTCTCCATTATTAGACGTGTTTATCAGGAACATTTTGATATTATCACAAAAATACAAGCTTAGAATTAAAATACACTAGTTTTTCAAGGAAATTTTAATTTCATTAAAATATCTGATCCAATTTTATTTTTGTTGAATTTTTAATATTCAAAAAGAAAATAAAGAAAAGGCATTCTTTTCAATTTGTTCCAAAAGAAATATGTATCTCATGATATTTAAAGTAGATAGGTAATATAGTGAATAGAGAACTAGACCTGGAGTCAAAAAGACTGATCTGAGTTTATTTTTTATTTATTTATTTTTAAAAATTTCTTTTTATTTTAATAGCCTTTTATTTACAGGTTATATGCATGGGTAACTTTACAGCACTGACAGTTGCCAAACCTCTTGTTCCAACCTTTCCTCTCCTTCCCCCACAACCCGCTCCCCTAGATGGCAGGATGACTAGTAGAGTTAAATACATTAAAATATAAATTAGATACACAATAAGTATATGTGACCAAACCACTATTTTGCTGTACAAAAAGAATCGGACTCTGAAATATTGTACAATTAGCCTGTGAAGGAAATCAAAAATGCAGGTGGGCAAAAATATGGGGATTGGGAATTCAATGTAATGGTTCCTAGTCATCTCCTAGAGTTCTTTCGCTGGGCGTAGCTGGTTCAGTTCATTACTGCTCCATTGGAACTGATTTGGTTCATCTTATTGCTGAGGATGGCCAGGTCCATCAGAATTGCTGACCTGAGTTTAAATCCAGACTCATACATTTTCTTTTTTGCGTGACCCTGGGCAATTCACTGACTCCTGTTTCTCTCAAATTCTTCAACTGTAGAATGAGCTTGAAAAGCAAATTACAAAGTGCTCTAATATCTTTACCATGAAAACCCCAAAGGGGATTACAAAGAATCACACAGAACTGAAAATAACTAAATAATAACAGCAAAAATTCTTAAGCAAGATAAGGAAAACAGGATAATGGACGATTTCTTAGTGGAAAGAGTACCAGGTGTTATGGGACAGAACTCTGAAACAAGGATTTTTACAAGTTACTAAGAGGAATTGATGAGACAGTGGTTATCTAATTTAGCATGATGTTTAATAGTTCTCTAAATTCAGTATGATTGATTTAGCCTTACAACAAATAATGGTTTCCTAGTGATATAATGATTGGTTTATATATACTCAGTGTAGAACATATAAGCTAGGAGCCTCAACCAGGTTGATGGAGATTCAGAGGCAAGGAAGACAAGAGAACTCAGGCAGGAGCTCTCAGAACCCAGAGAGATTCATTCAATCTTTGGTCAGCCTCCTGGTGGCTGGCCTGGCCTCCACACTCCTCTACTGAAACCAAGACTCCGGAAGGCCTTAAAGAAAGCTAACAGAGGCCCAGAAAAGAGATAAGATTTTGAAAGAGATAATAAAGGATTTGGATTTTAACCCTTGGCTACTCTTGTGGTGATTACCGAACTGAAAGGAAGGCTGCTCGCAGAGACCCCAAGGGAAACTGAACCAGAATACATTACAACCAGGCTTGGACTCAGAAGATCATAATTCATATTTGGCCTCAGATATTTGTCAATTATGTGACTCTGGGCAAGTCATTTAACTTTGTCACAGTTTTCTCTTCTAAAAATGAAATGCAAATGGAATTGGCAAAGTACTCCAGTATCTTTGCCAAGAAAATACAAAAAGAAGTCATGAAGAATCCTATGTGACTGGGGAAAAAAAAACTAAATAGGCAAATATTTGTTATATGATTTTGACCAAATCTTAGCCAGTGTCAACAAACACTGATGACCTCATTTGCCTCAGAATGATTGGACAAGGAAGGGTACAAAGAGTGTCTTCACTGTTATACAGAGAGAAATAAAGTTTCTAGATCACCTGAAGTCATCACCTGTGGCAGTTAAATAATAATTGAAGAGCAATGCAATGATTTGGTATCGTAATAATGTTGAAAGGGATTACAGTAGACTTAAAGAGAAGAAGCAAAAATTAAACAAGAAAAACAAAAACAAAAACATTACCTTCTCTTCACACATAGTTCACAATCATATTAGTTACTGGGTTGATAGAAATTTAAACTTCTTTAAATTTAATTTAAATTGAAATTCTTGAAATTCTTCTCTGTCTTCTTTAGCAATAGTATTGTGTAATGCAAAGAACAGTAAATTTAGACCTAGTATTAAGTCAAAAGCTTGTCACTTATAAAGCTGTAACCTTATAAAGTATAACCTTACTTAAATTATTTAATCTGTTTTCTCATTTGTTAGAAGGAAATAATAATTGCATTGTAACATAGAAATATATGCGAGAGAATATGTAAATAAAATAGGAACTGGACCTGTGATTTAATTAGAATTGAAAACTCCCAGTTTATAACATTTCCTCTATCAATGTAGGGCTATACTTTCATTATAACATCTAGCTTTAGAGATGCTAACTTAGAACAGAAACCTTAAGTGATTTTTCCAGGGATTCGTGGCTAATATATGCCAGAAACAGGAATTGAACTAAGGTATGTTCACTATGCCATGCTACTTCCTAGAATATGTTACTATAAAAATAGTTTTAGTGGTAAGCTTATTAGAAGTTAGACAGTGCTTATTTTTCCCCCTCCACAATACTGTGAATTCAGGACTTCTTTCATTGTATTCTTTTTTTCCCTCTCTCTCTCTCTCTTTTTAACTCTTTTTTTGCTTTTTAATAACTTTTTATTGACAGAACCCATGCCAGGGTAATTTTTTACTACATTATCCTTGCACTCACTTTTTTGTTTGTTTGTTTATGACTTTTTATTGACAAAACCCATGCCTGGATAATTTTTTACAATATTATCCCTTGTACTCACTTCTGTTCCGATTTTTCCCCTCCCTCCCTTCACCCCCTCCCCTGGATGGCAAGCAGTCTTATACATGTAAATAGGTTACAGTATATCCTAGATACAATATATGTGTGCAGAACCGAACAGTTCTCTTGTTGCACAAGGAGAATTGGATTCAGAAGGTATAAATAACCCGGGAAGAAAAACAAAAAGGCAAATGGTTTAGATTCATTTCCCAGTGTTCTTTCTTTGGGTGTAGCTGCTTCTGTCCATCCTTGATCAATTGAAACTGAGTTAGATCTCTGTCGAAGAAATACACTTCCATCAGAATACATCCTCATACAGTATTATTGTTGAAGTATATAATGATCTCCTGGTTCTGCTCATTTCATTTAGCATCAGCTCATGTAAACCTCACCAATCCTCGCTGTATTCATCCTGCTGATCATTTCTTACAGAACAATAATATTCCATAACATTCATATACCACAATTTACTAAACCATTCTCCACTTGATAGGCATCCATTCATTTTCCAGTTTCTAGCCGCTATTTCATTGTATTCTTATGATGAATATTGTCTTAATTGCAGATCCTAATTTAATAAAGAAGTTTTATCGTAGGAAAATGTATAATAGTAATCCTCATCTACAGCAATGACCTCCTTCAATGTAAATGGCTCACTATAGAAACCCTTTCAATCTTCTTTTAAGACTAAAGCAAATTACAATACTCAATTTTGCAATAAGGCTGGCCTCTTTTAATCTAGATATTTTTGTTAATGTGTCTGTTTATTTGAATGCAAGGATTTATGATTTTATCAGTGTAGGTAGCATGAATTCTTTCCTCTTTATGAAGGCCCAAATATATATACAACTTAGTAGACAAGCTCTAAAGAGATTGGTGAAGCAGCTACCTACCCAAAGTATTGACCTACCTAGAGTCATTGACAGAATTTAAGCTGACTTTCTAAGTTCCTTCTGTTTCTAAGTTAAGTAGCCTCTCCACTATATCCTCCTACATCTATAGTAGTTTATATGTTACCTTCAAATCAGTATATTCTTAAAATTTTTAGCCATAAGGAAGAAACAAGTCTTGGATTCATCTTTCTTATGACTATCAGCAGCCTGTTCCTAAAAACATAACCAAACTAATGGTCTTAAAACTAAAACTTTTATGAATTTTAACTTTTTTTTAAATTAACTTTTAAAATTTACAATGCTATCAAAAGAGTATCTTTCCATTTTTCTCCATTCTACCAGAGAAAAAGCATATTTCTATGTATTAGGTACCTAAGGTGAAGTCATAGTTCCTACTAGATGAGTAATCTACTTACATCAAATATGTAATCAATTAATTTGATTTTAGTGACCAATTGGTTCATAATAATACATTCAGTGAAGGGTAAGTTTGACACTTTAGCTCAGTAAAATTTCATTTTCCATATTCTGGGATCTAGAGTAAGAATTGATCAATTATGACTACAAAGTGCTTCTCAATAATTATAAGATTTATTTACCAATTAACCCAGGTAGATAAATTGGTGTCTGAGTGACTAGGGTGGGAATAGGATATTTTTTAAGGATATCTGGATTCCTGGATATGGCAAACATTAATCAAGAACCTAAATTCATGTTTAAGTGGAATAGTAGGTAAAGGAATAAGGTGCTGATGCAATACAAATCATGTAATCTCTTAATTAGATGAGCAGATTTAGAAGGTTCCTTTATCTTCAGTCTTTGAAAAGTGATTATACCATTATACAAGAAAGCCAGATTGATTTGTACTGGTCTTATAGAAAGCAGTTCAACACTCAAGAGACAGGAATCCAGCTTTTCACTACAGGAAAGTCTAGTTCTTAGCATAGATTTGCTTTGACGCTATCACACCATTAAAATCAATGAGATTATTCATGCTTTTGTCAATATTGGGTTTATGGAGTAAAGATTTTGAGATACTTAAGTAAAAGACAAAATGTAATTTAAGTGTTTTGTTTATGTATATATTAATCAAAAAAAAACAAATTTAAGTAAAACAGAAGTGTTATTTTATTAAAATTCTGTCAAAAAAATTTAAAGTAAGATTTTTCATGCCTGAAAATTCAGTGATCCATACATAAAATAAAAAAATTGCAATCAGTATGGAAAATGTCTATGAAATCCAACCTTAATCATGTCAGAATGTGCAATTTTTTATTGTAATATATCATGTTTTTGTTTAATGATTTTATTCTCTCTGATGATTAGATTATACTTTAATTTTTATATCCTTATGTATTTTTCAAATATTGTGCTTCAATATCTCATGTTCAACTGTGCTTCAATTCTCATGTTCAAAGCAAAGTAATGTATGAAACTAGAAGGTTTTGAAGCTTTAAGTGACCCTCAAGAGTTCTACTATAATGCTGTAAAGTAGTTTCTATTTATTTCACATGAAATCTTTGGAATGCATACATAACTTCAGGCTATTAAAAACTGTTCTATAATTATGGTTTTATTTAAATGGATAAGGAAATTAATTTCAGTAATAGCCTAAAGTAGAGAAAGTGCTTTCAATTGTTTTTTCCCCTAACTAAATTCTGGATGATTTTAAATGTGCTGGTTTTAATTCATATATGTAAGTTATATGGTATAACTTGCTTGTTGTAGGTGCTTGATGTTTGATAAAGTGAACCATAGTCCTATTACAATAATGCTCCATTAAATTTTTTCACTTAAAAAAAGACATGATCATCTTAATCGACATTTTCTTTGTCATTAACTTATGAAACTTAAAACAATAGGCAAAAACATTTCCCAAAACACAAAGGTCCAAATACAAGTTTAGGGTTGGGAATTTAGGGATCACCTTTTGTAATTTCTTTCCTAGTGTAAGAATCCATTCTATTGCATTCTATTTTCAAATATCTCTCTACACAGTAAATATTCTATATGAAATAGTTGGATGTGATGGAATAATATCATTAATGAAATCATTAAATCAATATAACAAAGCCTATCAAATTTAAATTTAAGATTTTCTTTTACCATAACTTTATGAATTTTATGTAGGATACCTTGTTACTTAAAATTGGACATTTTTCAAAGCACAAGTATTGTCTTATAGGAGGGGGAAAACAAGGTTTAATTATGTAATATAAATTGATAGAGGAAATCCCCCTTCCATGAAACTTCTGAACATATTTATAATCAGTATGTCCTTCTTTTCTTATTAAAAAGAGACCAACAAAAACTAGACTGGAAAAAATCGTAGCATTATTAACTTTCATAGCATTATTAATTTTCAAGCAAATGGAAGTATTATATACAAACCTTGATCACTGGAGAATCTATGAAAACAGATGGGGGTGGGGTTTTTTAGCAGTATACTTGAAAGCACGGCATTAAATTTGGCAGGTGTGTTTAAATAGATGACAAAATTAACACATTTAAAATATGTATTAAATTGCATTTAATTGATTTTTGACTTGCAAAACTAATGTGAGATAAGATGATAATCAAATTTCACTTCTTCAAAAATAATCAAATTAAGTACACAATAATGATTTCTTCAATATTAAAAAAATAACCTCCTGTGGGGGAGGGTAGAAATCTTAAAAAAAAAAAAAAAACACTATACAACTTTTTCCCATGTAAAAACTGATCACACAAATATTAGTTACAATAGGCCAATATATTCTCTCTTTCCCATACACATACATACATCTATCCCCTCTTACCTGAAATACCACCTTTGGGGCAAATTTAATGGGTTTCCATATTTAACATAATTATTTTAATAGTTAAATAGTTTAGCTCTTTGAGTTACCTGTAACATATATTTTCCTCCATTAAATTAAAAAAATGAAAGCATTCTGTTATATACAGATAACTGACAATTTTTATACAACTTTTACAAGTGATGTAAGAAGATATAGAAATGGTTTTGCATTTTTCTTCAAAAATGCATAATTAGACATTTCCTAATATTTTCTAAGATTTCACTTCATGTAGGTTTTGAAATGGAGGAAAAGTTCAAAATGCATATCTCTCAGTCCTCTTGATTGAATCAAAGCCTATTAAATATCAAAACTTACTTGCCACTTTGAAATACCAGCTACCATGCTAAATAAAAAATAAAAGATACGTAAAGACAAACTAAAAGTTGCTTCCACTTTCTGAACTGCAGCAAGGAAGAAACATTTTACCTCACTTACCCCAAAAAACAATCCATATAGAAAAAAAAAGTCAGGAGGTACATAGATTCCTGTTTTTATCTTCGAATCAACCTTTCACAAATTACTTAGCAAAGGACTTTTAGACAGCCTATTTCTTTTAAAAAGGCAAGCCTGGGCGAATGGATAATTATGCTCTTCACCAGAAAGGGAAAATCTAATTTCATAAAAAACAATTGTCTTCCCTAAAGTAAGTAAACAAGACCAGAATTCTCAGAAGGGGGGGGGGGGGGGGGGGAAGCTGGCCAGAATCAGAAGTCTTCATTACGTCTAAGTGGCAGCCGCTGCATTCTAAGCAGATTTGTTGTTTTGGGAGGCCTAGGGAGAGCATTCCAGGGCCCAGAGGTAGTGTACGTCCTGCTGACCCTCACGCATTAATTTCCAAGGGCATTTGAAATAAGGACGGAAACAAGTGCTGCTTCCCAAGGGATATCAGTCTTAGGCTCATGAGGCGTTGTCCAGCAGTGCGCTCTGGTGGCAAATGAGATCCACTGAACCCCCTGCCGAGAAAAGCCAAGGAACTGATACTAGGACAAAGTTGTAGTCACAAACAAAATCTGCTCACTGGTCCAACAGCAGCCCGCCTCCTTCCCATTCCCTCCCTCCTCTCCGACCCATCTCTTCTTACCTTGGTTGTTAGAGACTTGACTGCAGTAGACGGGCAAAGGTATCAAGAGAGGGAAGAACAGGCCAAATTGCAAAAAAAAACCCAGGACCTTGCAAATCGCCATAATTGCCCACGGTCCCCTTCTACACTCTCTGGAAAGATGGGGCAGCCCAATACTACGCCCTGTGTCTGGTGATCTTCGTCTCCCTCCTCCTCCTCTTCCTTTTCCACCCAGTCTGCAGCAGGTAACGGGGGGGGGGGGGGGGGGGGGGGGAGGGGCGGGGGGGGGCGCGCTTTCTGCGCGAGGCCCCGGGGGCAGGGCACAAGTGCAGGTGAAGCTGCTGCTACTGTGGATGCTGCCTCCGTCGCCCAGGAGCTGCTGGTGGCAGGAGGAGAGCGGTTGCATCCACCCGTGTGTCCCACTCACTGGCGGAATATTCACCCGGCCCGGGAGAGCGCGCGCGCAGGAGCGAGCTAAGGGCTGTGGTTTGGGGGAGGGGAGAAAAGACTGGGGTAGGGTGGAGCGAGGAGGAAGGAGGTGGGGACGAAGATAGCGTTTCACATTTGGAGTAGGGAGGTTCAAAGAGCAGACTCTGGCCAACGCGCTCCTCTTCTCACAGAACCGGGCACTTGTACAGTTAAATTCAAGGGGCGGCCTGGAGGTTGCAGGAAGTTTCCTTGCGCTGGTCTGGAAAAAGAAAAAAGGAGAGAAAGACTAGCTAGGGACAAGGTTCTGTGTGTCTGGGGCGTTGCAGGAAGAAGACGATGCTATTGCTCCCTTGCTTTCACCATCAACACCTGCAACTGAGGTTCAGCAGTTTCTGCACCAGCCCTTAAGCAGCTGTGGCCGTTTTATAATAATGACTGAGCATGCTTTGAGTCTACAAAGCACTTTCCCTCCTCATTCCGCAGCAACACCGCTGATTATTATGTTTCGCCATTGCAATGATTCAATGGAGGTGGGATTGCGAGAGAGCTGCCATATGTTTTAGATAACAGCAAGTAGAGCAGCTTCTTCCGATTTCAATGCTAATCTCTCTAGCAGCGACTGCTGATACGTTGGACAGTTCCCTAGATGAGTTAATTTACAAAGGAAAATACCAATCTTCACTGTTGTTCTTACTTGCAACAACAGTCCTGAGGAAAGTCAAGGAAAAGATTTTTTAAAAAATAAAAATTTTAAAAGGGAGGAGGGGTGCGAGGTGTGAAAATAATATCTGGCGAACCTGCTACATGTGGGTTGACTGCTGCACAAGTAGACTTCCAATTCAGATGGGTGGGCTGTGGTTACTTCTCAGGTACTCTTTAGCGCATATTAATATCATCATTGTCATGATGATATATCTTTATGATTACAAAAGCTTAGAAGTGCTGATAACGTTCGGGGGGGGAGGGGCACCCGACAGATTTGTTGCATTTTCTTGGAAAGGAGTGAAAAACAGGCAGATTTTAATATAAATCAGAGCACTTAGTGACCACGGATTCCTTCCCCTAAATATATCTCTCTCTCCAAGATAAACACAGGCACGCTCAGTCTCAATTCCCTTCTTCCTTTCAAGTCAGGAAGAAACTGCAGGAATGACGATCAATAATATATAATTATATAAAGAGAAATATAAAACGTAGTGAAGACCGTGAAAGGAATTAAGTAGGGCACCCGAGGCCCCACTGCCTCTTCCTGGATTCTCCTAGGAAAAGAGGAGAGATTTGGGGGTGCATAGAAAACAGAGAAAAGCTGAACCGTGAAGAGTGAACGCTAAACCTAAGACAAGAAGCTTCCTTCCCCCACTTTGGCAGCTCTCAGGTCAAAATGCTGCCAGTTCAGCACTAGAGGGGAGTAGCTGACAAGACAAAATTTCCTTTTCTCTACTTGTAAAATGGATTGTGTGGCTGATCACCAGTAACCTAAAGAGAAGAAAGATGTGCTTAGGGTAAACTTAGCTCCCTAGTTGAGGATGTACCTTTAGTGGGTAAATTTATTTCATAGCCTAATTTTTCGGAAGGGAATTTGAAACAGACATGGGTTAGATTGATGGGAAAACCCCTGTCGGTGTTAAATTAACCAAAACAATATTGTTTATTGGTATAAACTATTTGTAGAATTCAAATAATTTCAATTATGTGTGTGAATATGTGTCTACATATATCCTTTCAAGGAAGGTCCAATACACATGACCTTTTTGAAAGTAACTTTTAGTTGTTAAATAAACATTGACTCACACTTAGAGTAGTACTGTACAATCATTAGCTTCCATAATAACCTACAATTGAGAAAAAAATGATGCTCAAGGAGACATTTCCTTCTAAGGCTTAAGAACAATATATTCTAACCACAGTAACATCATTTATCTTTTCTGAATTTCAATTTTAGAACCATAACCTTGATTAATCTATTTTTATTGTTTTTATTCTCCAGATTATCAAAGGACAAATTTCACTTATTTGGAATTCATTAAAATGAAGTTTTTATAAATCCACAAATTAATCAATTTTTGTAAATAGGCAAATTCAAAATGAATTTAGATACTGCTTTATTCAAAATGTTATCATTTTAAATTCAAATGAACCTTTTGGATTGTTATGAAATAATAAAAGCAAATGTATAAAAATACAAATGAATATATGTATGTTTCTAGGAGCATAAATTTAAGATTCACTTGTAAACCTCATGCATGGTTTTTATTTATAATGTATATATGTTATAGTACCTGAATTATAGGTACTTTTTAAAATTATATATATTTTTTATTTTTTTAATATAAAGCAACAATGATGCTAAAATTAAGATGGTTTTTCATATTGTACCATCCAAATGCACACAAACTATTTTCTTTGGAATGAAATATAATTCAAAAACCATTTGTTCAAGAATTCTTTTTTTTTCACTAAGTAACCAATATAATTTTAATATATAATGCCACTTAAAATATTCACATTTTACACATAATGTCAAACTATTGCTAAATATTTGACTGATGTTCTCTAATGTCTTTTCTTGTTATAAAAATCTATGATTCTATGATACATGATATTAACATGGAGAGAAATATTAAATTTTTAATTCTGACTAAGTAGAGTTTATTTTGCTCTTATTATTTTAATACAATTTTAAATTTTACATCCCTATAATCCCTTTAATTTTCCATGGGAAAGTGTTAGTAGAATATTTCATTTCATTTAGTAAAGATAATTTAAAAGAACTTATTTCATACTTACACAGCATTCATCATCTTCTCTGGATTGAAAACAATTAGCACACTCAATGGAGATTATTAATCATGAATGTATTTCCTTTTATATTTTCTAGCTCTGTTGATATATTTGCTGACACATAACAATTTCTAAATTATCAATCATTTAGTGAATCAAATGCTATACAGTCATATATATGTCTTTGCACTTGTCTGTCTGACTCATGCCTATATTTGAAGAAAGCATTCATGTTTCTATTTACAGTTATTATTCAAAATTTTTCATACACTTTTGAACCATTGTTCATTATGATATATGTGGCTTGGAACTACATGAGAATGATGAAATTTTTATTTGATAAACATCTACTACTCTAAGTTCTTATTTATAATAGAAATTTTCAGGATATTTCTTCATTAAAAAAGAAAGAGAAGAATATTCCATTCGCAATTAATTATTTGTGAAAAATAAAGCAGTTTTGAAACATTTGAATGATGAAGTATTTCTTATATTTTAAGTATAAATATCCCAATAAATTGTAATGCATAAATTTAAGGAAACAATGTTTTATCTAAGGAAATTATGCTATAGCATAAAGTCAAAAGTTTTTTAAGTACATATAATCAATTTTGATGATTACTGAAGTACTTTTGATAATTTTTTGCTATTTAATTTTACAAAACATTATTTGGCATATTAAGTAAAGCCAAATATAAAAGAGTATGTTGCTCAGAATTTACATGTTGGCTCTTTGGAATACATAAAAATGAAATATATCACAATGAATACTATAATGAACTTTCATGCTATTAATGATAGTAAACGAATTAAGATATTAAAAATACAAAGGATATTTAACATAATTAAATGACTGAACTTGATGTTATAAATGAAAAGTCTGAGTTTAGATGAAATATATATTTACATCAATATAAAAAAGCATTTCACCTAAAAACAAAGGTGTTTTCCTCTTTGTACTTGCTAGAATTAAAATGTATCTTTTCTTTCTAGAGAACTAAAAATTAAAAAAAAAGAAACTTCTTTCCTCATTTTAATGATTTCTCCTTTAATGCTGTGATACGCCTTGTTTCAAATTTTAAAATGTATAATGGTGGTAGTGGGAAATATATAGCATAATTTTAATATGTACAGAAGCCTCAAATAAGAACATGAATTTTAAAAATTTTATCTAATGTAAATGAGCATTAGAATTGAGCTATAATATAAATTAGCTTTAAAGCAAAAGCTGTTATATGTAGCTTTTTTGCATTTAAAAACTTTTAAAACAATTCTTCAGCAATTGTATAGACCCAATTTCAGACATACTTTAAATTTATCTGAAACATGACTTTTGCTTGAACAGTAATTTTATATCTTTAATATTTTGTGCAAGTTATTTATCTTATTCTTAGTATAATAATAATAATGTATTAACTATTTCAAATGTTTAAAAAATATATACATTCAATCCCATCTCCCTCCCTAACAACTAATTTCATTAGCTTTTTCACTAAATTGACTAATTAAATTGTGCATTTCCATGGAGGCAGAATATAATAGTTTTGCTGAATTATTCATTTGAATATAGAACATCACAAATGATTTCATGCCCTTGGAAAGATTTTTATGTTCTTAAAATGGTCAGCTGTATGAAAATATCTTTTGTTCATTTTAATAAGTGTAAAGTAAAATCACTTTAAACTTAACTAAACAATAAAAGTGTTAAAATAACAGCTTTTCAAATACTTTTCACATTTAATTATTTTTATAATTAGTAGAATTATAAAATTACATAAGAATAGTAGATTCTTATTATTTTTATTAACAGCTATAAAACACTCCAGATGCTAGTTGTTTGTTAATTACTAGAAATTAAATAAAGTTGTAATTTTAAGATATTTTATGAGATTATTCATAAAATTTTAGACTTGTGATAATGAAGGCAAAAAGTATGACTTACCATAGACATTCTTGTATATTGAATTCACCAATTCAGGTTATGGATAGCACTCTTCATTGTCAGTCTTCTATAATCAAGGTTGGTCCCTGCTTCTATCAGAGGTTTTAATTTTTGCAAAGCTGCTCAATTTTAATTTTTGTTTTAGTATAAATTTACTTTTGGTTTTGTTGACTTCACCTTATATTAATTCATACAAATGTTCCCACAATTCTCAGAAACCATTTTTTTTTTGTTTTGAATAGTATTCCATTAGGTTAACATATCATAATTTATCCTACAATTCCTCAAATGTTAAGGACTCTTCTTAGTTTCCAGTTCTATGCCAACACAAAAAGAGCCACTATGGGTCTTTTTTCTTTTTTCTTTTTTCGGTCCATTTGAGAAACAGACTGGCAGTGATACTGATAAATAAATGTTTATGAAAATTGCTTGTGTAGTTTATGAATTTTAGATAGATCTTCAAAATAATTTTCAGAAAGTCTGGCCCTATTCACAATTCTACCAGTAGTGCAATAATGTGCCTCTTTTCATGCCGACCCTCTAACTTTTGTCATTTTTATTTTTGGCAACTTAGCCATTTTGATTGATATCAGATATAAACTCAGAATACCATTAAATTTTACTTCCTTAATTTCAGCAAATTTGGGGAATCTTCATATCTTCATTTGTTGCTTAAATTTCTGTAAAAGGAAATACATATTGCTAAAAATACACTATATAAAAATAAAAATACACTATAATTAATTTCACACAAATACATATAGATAAAGATTAAATAAATTACAGAAAGAAATAGATAACAAATGTATACTAGTGGGAGACTTCAACATTTGCTCTAAGTATTAAATAAATATAACAAGTAAATAAAAATATGTTAAGGAGATGAATAAAATCTGAGAAAATTTCAGTATTATAGATCTCTGGAAAAATTGAATGAAAATCGAAAAAATATATTCCTTTATCTCAGTTGTATATTTTCTCAACACCTTCACAAAAATTAACCAAGTATTGAATTATAAAAATGTCACAAATGAATTCAGAAAGACATAAATATTAAATGTACCTTTTCAGACCATAAAATTTAAGTAAAGGCTGTGGAAGCATTAAACATATGTATAAATGTATGTATATACACATATATGCAATTACATATATGTGTGCACTTATATTAAACATATCTATAATATAGTAAACCTATCTAATCATATATGTTATATTCAATATAAATATATTATATACTCTGATATAATATGTATTATATCTACATATCTTTATAGCATTGTATATCACCTATCTATCTATATATCTACATAAAAATACACATATATATATAAAGCCATGATGAAGCAGGAGGGAACTGTTTCTTTTACTGAAGTTGTGTTCCCTCTAAGAAACTGTAGTTCCTTTTGATCTGTGATCCTTTTGGAGTCTCAGCCTTTCCTGGGGAAGGCATATCTCCCCAGATAAGTTATCTTTCTGGAATGCTAGAGCCTTTGATTAAATTAGAAATCCTGGTCAAAAGGCACCCCTTTGAAGTGTTGTTTCAGAGTTCCAGAGTTCCAATAGGAGATCCGGGCTGAAAATTGATAAACATCTAAGCCTGAAGCCCCAAGATTCCTTAAAAAGGGTAGTATCTGGACTTGCTTTTTGCAAAAAAAAAAAAAAAAAAAATTGCTCAACCAACTTACTAGGACCCTTTTGCCCACTGAGAAAGCATTCTGAGCACTAAATACCATTTCCCTAATAGATCTCTGCCACTATAGAAGTCAGTCCTTTAGCAAACTGATTTCTATCCAACAATAAATTTTCATTTTGGAACTAATAATTTGGGAATTAGTGAATTATTTCACTTTTCAACCTGTGGCCAATTAAAGAGGATACTTAACAGCTTTCTTATTGCCACTAACCTCATGACGACCAGGAATTGAGGGCATTCAAACCACATCAATATGATAACATACTTCTCTTTAACGGTTCTTTTTCTGTATGTAAATAATATTTTTCTTCATAGGACCTTTGAGGTTGATTTTGGTATTTATAATACTCAAAATGATTTGGTTTTTCAAAGTTGTTTTTTGAAGAAAGATACTGATCCTGTGTACAGCATTATTTGGGTTTTGCTCATTTTGTTCCTCATTATTTCATGGGAATCTTTCCATTTTTTTCAAAATCAACCAGTTCGGGAAAACATCTTCACAGTTAAAGGTTCTGATAAAGGCCTCATTTCCAAAATATATGGAGAATTGACTCTAATTTATAAGAAATCAAGCTATTCTCCAATTGATAAATGGTCAAAGGATATGAATACACAATTTTCAGATGATGAAATTGAAACTATTACCACTCATATGAAAGTGTTCCAAATCACTATTGATCAGAAATGCAAATTAAGACAACTCTGAGATACCACTACATACCTGTCAAATTGGCTAACATGACAGGAAAAAATAATGATGAATGTTGGAGGGGATGCAGGAAAACTGGGACACTGATGCATTGTTGGTGGAGTTGTGAACGAATCCAACCATTTTGGAGAGCAATCTGGAATTATGCCCAAAAAGTTATCAAACTGTGCATATCCTTTGATCCAGCAGTGCTACTACTAGGCTTATACTCCAAAGAAATACTAAAGAAGGGAAAGGGACCTGTATGTGCCAAAATGTTTGTGGCAGCCCTGTTTGTAGTGGCTAAAAACTGGAAAATGAATGGATGCCCATCAATTGGAGAATGGTTGGGTAAATTGTGGTATATGAATGTTATGGAATATTATTGTTCTGTAAGAAATGACCAGCAGGATAAATACAGAGAGGCTTGGAGAGACTTACATGAACTGATGCTAAGGGAAATGAGCAGAACCAGAAGATCATTATATACTGCAACAACGATACTATATGAGGATGTATTCTGATGGAAGTGGATTTCTTTGACAAAGAGATCTAACTCAGTTTCAATTGATCAATGATGGACAGAAGCAGCTACACCCAAAGAAAGAACACTGGGGAATGAATCTAAACCATTTGCATTTTTGTTTTTCTTCCCAGGTTATTTCTACCTTCTGTATCTAGGATATACTGTGGCATATTTAACATGTATAGGCCTGCTTGCCATCTGGGGAGGGGGAGGGAGGGAGGGGGGGGAGAAATCAGAACAGAAGTGAATGCAAGGGATAATGTTGTAAAAAATTACCCTGGCATGGGTTCTGTCAATAAAAAGTTATTTTAAAAAAAAAGAAAAGAAAAGAAACTATCAGCAGGATGATTTCAGAGTGACCTGGAGAGACTTACATGAACTCATGCTGAGTGAAGTGATCATTAATTCTGATAGATGTGACTCTTCTCAGGTAATGAGATGATACACTCCAGTTCTAATGATATTGTGATGATGAGAGCCATCCACATCCACAGAAAAAAACTGTGGGAACTAAGTGTGGATCACAGCATAGCATTTTCACTTCTTTTATTGTTTGCTTGTATTTTATTTTTTTCTCATTTTTTCCTTTTTTTGATCTGATTTTCCTTATGCAGCAAGACAATTATATAAATGCCTATATTGGATTTACCTATAGTTTTATCATGTTTAACATATATTGGATAACTTGCCATCTAGGGGGAAGGAGGGAATTGGAACACAAGGATTTGCAAGGGTCAATAGTGAAAAATTATACTCGCATATATTTTGGAAATAAAAAGCTTTAATAAAAAAATTTTTAATTAAAAAAAATCAGCCAATTCATCATGTTTAAAGCCAAGATTCTATTACAATCATATGCAACAACTTATTTAGCCACTTTACACATTACACAAATCATGGGCATCCCCTCAATTTCCAGTTCTTTTTTACTAGAAAGAGATCTGCTATAAATATTTTAGAACATATGAGTTCTTCTTTTCCCCTAATCTTTTTGGAAAACATATAGAATAGTGTTATTGCTGAGTCAAAAGCTATACAAACATTTATAATTCTTTGGGCATAATTCCAGATTGTCTTTCAAAATGCTTAAGTAAGTTCACAGTTGCATCAACAGTGAATTAGCATTCCAATTTTGCCATTTCTTCTTCAATACTTGTTCCTTTCCCTTTCTATCATTTTAGCCTGAGAGGAATAAGATGATAATCTCAAAGTTATTTTATTTTGCATTTCTCTAATCAATAGTGATATAGAATATGTTTTCATTTTTTCTGTTATCCAGAATTCACACAAGCATGCCATCATGAAATTGACATACAATATTGATGAAATGTTTTGAACAGTCAAATTATGACAGTTTCCCATAGGCCATCATAACTAACATTATCAAAGACCTTGGTTATGTCTATAAAAATTGTATAAAGACAGCTGCACTGTTCCGAGAATTTGTCCAGTAGTTGTCAGTCCATAAAGAAGGACACTCTGGGAGGCACTGGCACATAATTGGCCAGCTTGGTGATTTCTCATTAGAGAAAGTACTGTGCCATAAAATCAAAGCAGAATAAAAATAGCTAAAAATAAACAGAAAATGTGCAGATTTATAGAATCCATCCCAAAGTGCTAGAGTATTCTAAGATTCTAAGATATTAAGTTCTGATCAACTACAGTTGGACATACAATAACTTGATTCTAATATATTGATGTCATTTTGTTCTTCTTCAAGTCTGAAGGACAAAAACCAACCAATCAATCAGTCTGTACAAAGTCTTTGACCATTTATCAATTGGGTAATAACTCATATTTTTATAAATTTGAAAAAGTTATTTATAATATTTGAGAGATGGGACTTCATCTGAGAAACTGCCTAAATTTATTTTTTTCTCTCAATACTCTATTTTCCTTCTTATCTTGTCTATCTGGGTTTTATTTGTACAAAAGTTTTTAATTTAATGTCATCAAGCAAAGCCAAAATGGTAGAGTAAAGCCAGGGCCTCACTTCAACTCTCCCTCAACCCCCTCCCAATCCTGTTAAATAAAAACTCTAAACCAGTTTTGGAGCACCAGAAAAAGATGGAGTGGAACAATTTTCCAGCAAAAGGCAATTTAGAAAGGCAGCAGGAAAGGTCTGTTGCACCAATTAAGAGTAGACAAGTCAAGCCAGCATAATCCTGACCCCAGAAACCAGAAGTAGGTTTGGGGGCCTCTAATTCAGTGGTAGCACTGATAGTTTCCAGATCTCTCCAGACCACAGACACCAAAAATCATTTGGAAGGTTAACAGGAAAGGTTTATCTCATTAGGGTGAGAGAGCCTTGGGAAATCAGCAAATCAGAAGCTTGCTAGATGTTAGATGCTATACCAGCATTGGTAATAAAGCAATGGTAGCAGCAGCAGCAGCTGAAGTAGAAGCTTTTGGAGCTCTCAATCCACAGACAATAAAGGGGTGCAACAGAAGGAAGGACTCTTGTTTCTTAGCTCATACTAAGATCCAGGACATAGTCCCAAAGCAAGGAGGAACATTAGCATATTTGAATTTATAACCACAGTGGATTAGAGTCCCTCCTCAAAGTTCCAGGGCAGGGAAGAGTTCTTGTGGTAACTCATAAAGGAGAGTACAGGCCAAAAGAGTAATAAGCACACTCTCCTTGGAACATACCACCTTGGAAAAGTAAAAATCGTACAGGTCCCTAGAAGGATCTCTGAAAGCAGATGCACAAAACCTCTAAATCTTGGGACTTTGCACCCTCTGTGATAAAAACAGAACCAAATTTTAACACCGAGTTAAGAGTGATAGTCTGGGAAAATGAGCAAACAACAGAAAAAGGATTCTGACTATAGAAAGTTACTATAACAAGGAAGATAAAAACACACACTAAAAGAAAATTACAAAGTGAAAGCTCCTACATCCAAAGCTTCCAAGAAAAATAAAAACTGGTCTCAAGCCATGTAAGTGCTTTAAAATATTTTTGAAAATCAAGTAAGAGAATTATACAAAAAATTGGGAAGAGAAATGGGAGTGATGTAAAAGGTAGGACAAAAATTTAGTGAATGGAACACTGGCCCTGAAGTCAAGAGGACCCGACTTCAAACCTGGCTTCAGACACTTAACACTTATCAGCTGTGTGACCACTGGTAAATCACTTAACCCCAATAGCCTCCAAACAAATAAACAGAAAGCAAAATTGGCCAAATGGAAAATGAGATAAAAAGATTTCTGAGGAAAATAATTCCTTAAAATTAGATTTTAACAAATGGAAGCTAATGGTTTTATGACAAATTAAAACAAGAGAAAACAAAACCAATATTATGAATATTGTGAAATATCATATTGGAAAATATGACTCAGAAAATAGATTCAGGAGATAAAATTTAAAATGGAAGCCATGATTTACAAAAAGAGCCTAGACATTACCTTTCAAGAAATTATCAAGGAAAACTGTCCTGATATTCTAGAACAAGATGGTAAATAGAATTAAAAATTCCACTAATCACTCCTAAGAGAGATTCCCAAATGAAATCTCCAGGGAATATTGTAGCCAAATTTCAGAGATCAAAGGTCAAGAAGAAAGTTCTATAAGCAGTCAATAAAAATAAATTTAAATACTATGGAGCCACAGTACAACACAAAATTTAGCAGTTTCTACTTTAAAGGATAGGAGGGTTTGGAATATGATATTTCAGAGATCAAAGAAGTTAGGATTACAGCCAAGAATTATCTATCCAGAAACACTAAATATATTTTTTTCAGACAAAAAGTGAACATTAAATAAAATTGAGAAATTTCAAACATTCTAGATAAAAAGACCAGAACTAAATGGAAAATCTGACTTTCAATGCAGGTCTTAGAAGAAGCATAAGGGAGTAATGATGAAAGCAAAGGTTTGTTTGTTCATATTTTACATGAGAGGATGATATTCATAACTCATAAGAACTTTCTTATTATTAATGCAATTAGGAATGTATGTAAACAGAGGACACAGATATGAGTTGAATATGAAGGAATAATATCTAAAAACTAAAATCAAGAGGTGAGAGAGGAATATATTTGGTGAAAGGGAAAGGAAGAGGTGGGATGCCATAAATTTTCTGTCAAAAAAGAGGCAAGAAAAATATTTTTACATTGGGAAGGAAGAAGATGAGTGGAGGGGTAATGAATAAACTTTACTCTCATCAGAAGTGGTTCAAAAAAGAAATAGCATTCACACTTATTAGCTCTCTGGAGAGCCTCAGGATCAATCAGAGTCAGGATCAAAGTCCTTAGTCTTTAGGAGGAGAAGTGAAGGAGGCAGGCAACCTGCCACTCAGCTCATCAAAGATGAATTCTGGACTTGGGAGTCTGGAGCCTGAAGTCTTCTCTCCTCACCGTACTCTTGGATAGGTCAAGCAAATATTATAAAGATGACAATACTACCTAAACTAATCTATTTAGTGCTATACCAATCAAACTCGCAAGAAACTTTCTTACTGACCAAGAAAAAATAACAACAAAATTCATCTGGAAGAACAAAAGGTCAAGAATTTCAAGGGAACTAATGAAAAAAAAAATCAAATGAAGGTGGCCTACCTGTACCAGATCTAAAACTATTTTATAAAGCAGCGGTCATTGAAGCCATTTGATACTGACTAAGAAATAGACTAGTTGATCAATGAATAGGTTAAGTTCACAGGACAAAATAATCAATAACTATAGCAATCTAGTGTTTGATAAACCCAAAGACCCCAGCTTTTGGGATAAGAATTCACATTTGACAAAAACTGCTGGGGGAATTGGAAACTAATATGGCAAAACTAGGCATTGACCCACAGTTAACACCATACACCAAGATAAGATCAAAATGGGTTCATGATCCAGGCATAAAGAATGAAATTATAAATAAATTAGAAGAACATAGGATAGTTTACCTCTCAGATCTATGGAGGAGAAAGGAATTTGTGGCCAAAGAAGAACTAGAGACCATTATTAATCACAAAATAGAAAATTTCAATTATATAAAGTTATAAGGTTTTTATACAAACAAAACTAATGCAGACAAGATTAAAAGAGAAGCAATAAAGTGGGAAAAACCATTTTTACATCCAAAATATCTGATAAAGGCCTCTCTAAAATGTATAGAGAACTGACTCAAATTTATAATTGTTCAAGCCATTCTCCAAATGATAAATGGTCAAAGGATATGAACAGACAATTTTCAGATGAAGAAATTGAAACTATTTGTAGCCACATGAAAAGGTGCTCCAAATCACTATTGATAAGAGAAATGCAAATCAAGACTACTCTGAGATATCATTACATACCTTCCTACAAAAAGGGCTGCCACAAACAACCATTCTGGAGAGCAAATTGGAACTATGCTCAAAAAGTTATCAAACTGTATATAAGCAATGTTACTACTGGGTTTATATCCCAAAGAGATCTTAAAGCAGGGAAAGAGTCCCACATGTGCAAAAATGTTTGTGGCAGCCCTTTTTGTAGTAGCTAGAAACTGGAAATTGAGATAAATTTACCATTCTTTGCAGGTGATATGATGGTATACGTAGAGAGATTTAAATCATTGAAAAGTCTATTTAAAACAACTAACAGCTTGAAAAATACAAAATAAAAATTGTTTATATATATAACATATAGATATATATGTAACATAATTGCAAGCTATTAAATAAACCTGTACAAAACATCAGCATTTCTAAATATTGCTAGCAAAGTCAAGCAGGAAGAAATAAAGAAATTCCATTTTAAATAACTGTAGACAAAATAAAATATTTGCGTGTGTAGCTAACAAGAAAAATCAAGAAACTAAACACAATTATTAAACAATTTTCACACAAATAAAGACAGATTAAACAACTGGAAAAATATTAAGTGCTCATGGGTAGGCTGAGCTAATAAAATAAAAATGACAATTCTATCTAAATTGGTCCACTTGTTCAGTGCTGTATCAATCAGATACCAAAAATTGTTTTATAGTGCCAGAAAAATATATAAAAAATTCATCTGGAAGAACAAATGCTCAAAAATTTCAAGGGAATTATTGAAAAAAATATATAAAGAATGGTAGCTTTGCAGCCATCAAAAAAAAAAAAAACAAATGTGGTACGGGCTAAGTAATAAAGTGATGGATCAGTAGAATAGGTTAGTTACATATGACACAGTAATCAATGACTATAGTTATCTAGTATTTTATAAACCCCAAAAGTCCAGTTTCTGAGATAAAAACTAAATATCTGACAAAATTGCTGGGAAAACTGGAAAATAATACATCAGAAACTCAGTATAGACCTACATGAAGTCACACTTTATACCAAAATAAAGTCAAAATGGGTACATGATTTGGGCATAAAGTGTGATATCATAAGCAAATTCTGAGAGCAAGGGATAATTTACCTATCAGATCTTTGGAGAAGGGAATAATTTGTGGATAAAGAATTAGAGAGCATTATAAAATGCACAATAAAAAAACTTTGGTTACATTAAATTAAAATGTTTGCACAAACAAAAGCAACACAGAACTGTGTCAAATTTATAAGAATGCAAGTCATTCCCCAAATGAGAAATGATCAAAGAAAATGAACAGAGTTTTTAGATGAAGAAATTAAAGCAATCTATAGTCATATGAAAAAAATGCTCTAAATCACTATTAATTAGATAAATGTAAGTTAAAACAAACCTGAAGAATCACTTCCCATATCTCAGATTAGTTCAGATGACAGGAAGAGAAAACGATACATGTTGTAAGGGTTGTGGGAAAACTGGGATATTAATGCATTGCTGATAGAGTTTTAAAATGATTCAACCATTCTGGAGCAATTTGGAATTATGCCCAAAGGGTCATAAAATTGTGTATACCTTTTGACCCAGCAGTGCCATTCAGGTCTTTATGCCAAGGGAATCATAAAGAGGGGAAAGTTCTCACATGTACAAAACTATTTGTAGAAGCTTTTGGGGGGTGGTTAAAGAATTGATCTACATTGAAGGAGTGGGGGGCTTAGATAAGATATTCTGTAGAGCAAAGGAGATAGCATTACACTAAAAAAAATCACCTACCCAACAAAATTGAGGATATTTCTTTAGGGAAAAATATACATTTAATGAAATAAAGTAGTTTCAGACATTCTTAATGAAAAGCCTAGAACTGAATAGATATTCTGACTTTCAATTCAATCATTAAAAAGTAGACATGAAAGGGGAACCAAAAGGGACTTAATAAGCTTAAAGATTTCATACTCCTATGTGGGAATAACTCATAAGAATAACTCATTATTAGAGGAGTTGGAAGGAGTATGAAGGTATATGTGTGAATTGAAAATTGATAATAACCAAAAACAATAAAATTAAGCGGTAAGAATGTATTTGGAGAAAATGAAAGAGAGACAGAATGGAGTAAATTATTTCATATAAAAGAGACAAAAGATGTTTTTGTTTTGGTTCGGTTTGGTTTTTTACAGTGAAAGGGAAGATGAGGTAATTGAGGAGTAATGAATGAACCTTACTCTCATCAGAATTATCTTAGAGAGAATAACATCCACATTTAAATGTATATAGAAATCAATCTCAGCCTATAGGAAAGTAATAGAGGAAGAGGGTAACAAAAGAGTGTGATAGAAGAGAGGGCAGATAGTGAAATAATCAGAAGTAGGAAAAAAATCTTTGGGGGAAGGCCATTTTTGAAAGGAAAAAAGAGAATACAATGAATGTGAGGAAATGGTTTGAAAAATAGCAAGAATAATTGTGAAAAAAATTTAAGCCAATTTCTCTGATTAAAAATCACATTTCCTACACATACAGAGAACTAAATCAAATACATTAAAATAAGAGCCATTCCTCAATTGATTATTGAACAAAAGATATAAAGTTTTCAGATGAAATAAAAAACCTATTTATGCCATATGAAAAATGCTTTAACTCAATAATACAAATTAAAACAACTCTGAGATATTATCTTGTACCTAGTTTTTGCTAACAGAACAGAAAAGGAAAATGACAACTAGTGGAGGAGATGTGAAGAAAATGAGACACTAATGCATTATTGGTGGAGTTATTAATAAATTCAACCATTCTATAGAGCAATTTGGAACTAGTCTAAAAGAGAATACCATGCACACTCTTTGATCTAGCAATACCACTATTAGGTCTGTTTCCCAAAAGTGACAAAAAGTGAAAGGGAAAAGGACCTATATGGAAAAATACAATAGTTCTTTTCTGGGGGGTAAAGAATTGGAAACTTAGGGGAGGTATCATCACTTGGAGATTGGCTGAACAAATTGTAGCATGTGAGGAATTTAATTATACTATAAGAAATGATGAGCAGGGTGCTCTCAGAAAAACCTGGAAAAACTTCTATGAGTTGGTATAAAATGAAATGGTCAGTGTGTAAAATAACAGCAATATTTTAAGATGGTTACCTGTGTTAGCTATTGTCAGTAGTACAATAATCCAAGGTAGCTCTGAAAGATACACGATAAGAAATGTTACTCATCCCTTGAGAAAGAACTAATGGTATGTAATATAGATTAGAGCATTATTTTTTAAATTTTACTTTTTTTGAGTTTTAAAAAAAATTGGAGGTGGAAGTTTGAACTATGTTTTCTTTCACAACATGACTATTATGAAAATGATTTGCGTGATGATAAGTGTATAACCTACATATTATTACTTACTTTCTCAATGAGAGGCTGTCTGGAGAGAGAGGAAGAAAGAGAATCTAGAACTCAGAGTTTTAAAAACATGCTAAAATTATTTTTACATGTAAAGGGGAAAAATAAAATGCTATATAAATAAAAATATTCAATACCAAATAAGAAATCCAGAAAATTCAATGGGAAATTAATAAAATTGAATTCAAGAAAAAAAAATTGAATTAGTAAATAATGCTAATGTGGTTAATGTGATTATTTTAAAAAAGAAAATATGGGATCACTAGTATAAAAAATGAGCAGGATGAATATACCAATAATGAAGAAGAAATTGAAGCAATTATTCACAGTGATTTTGCCCAATTATATGTCAATACATTTAATGATAAGTGAAATGGAAGAACATTTGAAAAATATTGATGGTTTAACATAAGGAAAACTATTAGCATCATTAATTCTTTCAATAAAATGTAACAAAAGTCAAATGATTGTATCAATAGATACAGAAAAGCTTTGACAAATTACAGCATAGTACTACTAAAAACATCTCAAAGTGTAGGCATACGTGGATTTTTCCTTAAAATGAAAACAAATAAACTGTTGAGATCATCATGTAGCATTATTTGTAATAAAAATAAGTTAGAAGCTTTCCCAATAAGATCAAGAGTGAAACAATTATTCCTCTTGTCACTGATATTATTCACTATTATGTTATAAATGTTGACAATAGCAATAAAAGAAGAAAAAGAATGAAAGTAATCAGAATGGGCAATGAGACAATAAAATTATCTTTTGGGGCATAATATGATACACTGAGAAAATTCTAGAGATTCAAATAAAAAGCTAGTTGAAACAATAATTTTAAGAAACTAGCAGGATATAAAATAAAATCATGTAAGCCATCAGCATTCCTATATGTCATCAACAAAACCTTTCAATGATTTTTATGTTTTATAAATGTTTACCATATGTAGTCCCAAAAAAGCACCAAATGCTGGAAATTATATTTATTTTTGGTTTTAAGATATATAACAAAACCAACTTTTATTTGCTTCTCTAAGGAGAACTTCTAAGCTGTATTTCCATTTAATTGCTGCTTCCTTTTCTTTCAGTTTTATTAATAGTATTAATGTCAAGATTGATAGTATTCAACATAGCCAAGATACATTCTTATTTTTGCTAATACATTTTTTCTGATACTTATTTAAAATAAACTTTCTGAGATCTTATAAGATACAGCAGCAGCACCTGTCATGAGGTGGGGCTAACCATGAATCTTCAGATCAGCTGCCTTCCTCAAAAAATTCTGCTTTTTTTATTCATTACCCAGGGGATAACAAATTTACATCTTGTCATATTTTCCCCATCCTAGTACTACCAAACCTTTGGCTGCCAAGGAAATAAAACAAAACAGAAACAAACAAAAGCAAAATAAATTAACCAAAATTAACCTTTCTCAACTGCAATTATCTTTTCCGTCATTCCCATCTCCCTTTCACTCCAAATTCAGATATGCTTGTTTTTTCCATTCCCCTTCTTCATAATAAACTTCATTTCCTCTTAAACCTTTTCATTATCTAGTCCTTATATATTATCGTGTTCACTGAGATATGTTTCGTGACAACAGTACATTCCCAGTCACCTTTTCAAGTCTTGTGTATATTTTCTCTTGCATTCTCTTATTCACTGAGAGCAGAGTGAGTTTCAGAATACTACTTGATCTTCAATGACACTTCCGATACTTCTACGGCTATCACTCAAAAGGTAAATTTAATACTTAATCAGCATTCTGGAAGCCACTTCAATATTTACATTTCTTTCTTCAATTAATTTACTATCTGACTCAGAGTCTTTTTCTTCTATATAACTCTTTGCCTCATACTAGCCTATTTTAACACAACTATGAATAGTTATCTCAAATTAAGGAACTTCTCACTTAGCAAATTTACTCAGTTTTTATGCCATGTCTCTATTCCCACAAATAGATGGAGATACTCATATGCTTGATCTTTTCATCACAAGCAAGTATTACATTTCCATGTTTGCAAACTCCAAAACATTTAAATATATTATCATTTCAATTATGCCTTATTTATGTTCTTTCCCTTTTCTTCATTTCTATGAATTCTAATTTCTTCACCTATCAGTACTTTTTCCAGTTCAACAATGACTATTTCTTTCCTTCCCAATTTCAGACTCTTGGAGAAGTTATTTATTTCTTTATTATTCTCTACTCCCCAATTCATTATCTACTTGATTTGTTGAAGATCACTCTTCTGTAATTCATATTCTTATATTAATCCAATTATCTACTTAATTCATTCTTATTTACATACTTTTCAATTAAACTAGATCACAAAACTCTGGCAAGTGGGACCACTACAAGTTTATTTTATTTAATTTTAAATGGACCTTCACCAATTTGAGACCATTTGATTTCACCCAACTGATTCACCATATGAGAACAAGGGTTCCAAAATTTCTCCACTCAAGTGGGGGTTAGCAGGGACTGTTAACTCTAAAGGCTTCATCTCATTCTTTATTTGAAATTATGCATCATTTATCAAAAGCTCTCTCTTCTTTCCTTTTTTTTCTCATCAGCCATTACCTTGATATTTCTTTCTGTTCCTTAATGTCAGTCTCTACCAAAAAAAATGGCTTTTTTCCTTTGATAAGATCAACCTTACAACATATACTCTTGACCCCATGCATCCTCATCTTCACTGATTGCTTCAGTTATATTTCATGATAGCTCTCCAGTGTTCGACTGATTTCTTCATTGTCTACAAACAAGTCAATGTTTTCCTAATTCTTAAAAAAACTTTTATTTGATCCTATTACTATTATCCAGTACTTAATATTTCCTTGACAGCAAAATTCTTCAAAAAACTCACATTTTCTTGAGCTTAGCATTTCAACTTTAATCACTGTGCAATGATCTCTCTGTATATCCAGATCCACCTTCAAATACCTATAGAACATTTTTAGTATGATATCCCATAGGTATTTCATATGTTCTTTGCAAGAATAAATTTCAAAATCTGAAATAGTTTTAGAAAGTAATTTACTAAATCATTTTAGCTGAAAAGTTAAATGTCTTTATATGGCAAATAATTTCAAAACAACAAATGATGAAAGAGATAATTTCAGGGGATCCCATGTAGTTTGAACTTATGGAATGAATTAATTGAGCAGAATCAAGAGAATAATTTATAGAAGACTTTAAAAATCTGATCAATGTCATGATCAACTATATCTTTAGAAGACATAGGAAACCATTATTCCCTCCTCACATAAAGGTGATTAGACTCAAGGAGATATGCATTTTTGGACATGCCTATTGTGTGTATTTGTTTTGCTTGAATATGCTTTTTGTAACCAGTCATTGTGAATACATCCAGCCATTCTGGAGAGCAATTTCGAACTATGCTCAAACTATGGGGTAGTTTTCAAACTATGCTCAAAAAGTTATTAAACTGTGCATATCCTTTAATCCAGCAGTGTTACTACTGGACTAATATCCCAAAGAGATTGTGGCAGCCTTCTTTGTAGTGGCCAGAAACTGGAAATCAAATGGATGCCTATCAATTGGAGAATGGTTGAATAAATTATGTTATATGAATATTATAGAATATCATTGTTCTGTAAGAAATGATCAGCATGATGATTTCAGAAAGGTTGGAGAGACTTACATGAACTGATGCTGAGTGAAATGAGCAGGACCAGGAGATCATTATATACTTCAACAAAATACTATATGATGATCAATTCTGATGGACGTGGCTCTCTTCAATAATAAGATGAACCAAATCAGTTCCATTTGTTCAATAATAAAAAGAGCCAACTACACCAAGTGAAAGAACTATGCGGATTGAGTATGAACCACAACATAACATTTCCATTCCCTCTGTTTTTCTTTGCTTGCATTTTTGATTTGCTTCTCAGGTTATTTTTACCTTATTTCTAAGTCCAGTTTTTCTTATGCAGCAAAAAACTATGGCTATGCATACATATCTTGTATTTAAGATACACTTTAACATATTTAACATGTATTAGTCTACTTTCCATCGAGGGTAAGGTGAAGGAGGAGCAATATTGGAACAGAAGGTTTTTCAAGAGTCTATGCTGAAAAATTACCCATCCATATAGCTTTTAAATAAAGAGCTATAATAAAAATAAACAAACAAATAAAAAAATAACTGAATGAATGAATCAATGAGTAAATAAATAAAAAAGAGAGATATTATGGGAATAGGAAAGGTTTTGGGTTTATCTTCAGAGGAGGACACTAGTTAAAAAAAAAGCTTTTACCCCAAAGAATAACATGAAATGTTTCCCTGCCCAGAGAAAATTTATAGAATTCATCAAAGAAATCAGAAATCAAATGAGAAACATTGAGGAAAAACTAAAGAAAATAATTAAAACCATAGAAAAATTATGAACAAAAAATTTACCAATTAGAAAAAGAGGTAGTTTCAAAGATGAAACTCACACTTCAAAAATTAAAATTAGGCAAGGGAAAGCCAATGAAGTTTTGAGAGACCAAGTAATAACAAAAGGTATTATAAAGAATGAGCAAATAGAACAGAATGCAAAACATAAGAAAAATGACGGCTCTAGAGAACAGATCAAAAAAGAAAATATAAGAATAATTGGACTGCCAGAAAGTTGTGAATGAATAGAGAACAATAATGCAAGAAATGACCCAACAAAACTGTCTTGGGAGTGATAGAATATGAAAGAAAAGTAGAAATAGAAATCATCACCTCAAAGATTCTTTGTGGAAAACCCATAAGAATATTATTGCTAAATTTTGAAACTCCCAGATCAAAGAGAAAATTTTATTAGAAACAAGAAAAAAGCAATTTAAATATGCTAGAACTACTGTTAGTTATATAAAAAAGATCACGGGTCTTGGAATCATATCTACAGGCAAGCAAAAGAAGCAGACCTGTGGCCAAAAATGTCACATCCAGCAAAATTATCTATAATTTTGAATGAGAAAAATGGACGATCAACAAAGTTGCAAAATTTTCAGGACTTCCTAGCAACCAAACCCAAATGTAACAAAAAAAGTAACAAGACATAGGAGGGATTCCTGGATGAGATGAGGTTAAGTAATAGTAAGCCAAGTTATGGAGCAAAAATTAATGAGTCAGCAGGTATAGGAATGATATCAGTGTATGTGGGGTATATGCATTTATATGAATATATTTTATATACATATATAACATATTATATATGTATATAATATATATATATGTTTTTAAATTGGTATTTATTGTTATGTATTTTGAATCCTCTGTGACGTTCTGCTGGACAAATAATAATGTTTCATTTTGTTTTGTTTTACTTTTGTGTTTTTCTTTTTTCTTATTCTATTTCTTCAAATAAAATAAATTTGAGGAAAAAATCCAGACTTAGACACTCTCTAATTAATCCACAGCAAATCAGTTAACAGCTACTATGTGTTTCAGTTTCCTCAGTTGTACAATGATGATAATAATAGCAGCAATCTCCCATGGTTGTTGTTGGTATGAAAATCTTTCTCCTAAATGTTTGGTTTTTCTATGTGCCCAATTATTATTTTGCTTAATCCCAAATTGTCCAAATATATAAATGCAACTAAAAACAGTGATATTTAGTGATAATGGGTAAGTCAGAAATTTGGATTTAAAGAAAATACACAAATGCCAGATGTTAACATTCAGGAAGTGTGAGAGACATTCTTTTTGCATGTTGCTCATTAAAAACTTTGGTTTTTTCCCCCTTTTTTTTATTATAGCTTTTTATTTACAAGTTATATGCATGAGTAATTTTACAGCATTGACAATTGCCAAACCTTTTGTTCCAATTTTTCCTCTCTTTCCCCCTCCCCCCTCCCCCAGAGGGCAGTTTAACCAATACATGTTAAATATGTTAAAGTATAAATTAAATACAATATTAGTATACATATCCAAAGAGTTATTTTGCTGTATAAAAAGAATCAGACTTTGAAATAGAGTACAATTAACCTATGAAGGAAATAAAAAATGCAGGTGGACAAAAATAGAGGGATTGGGAATTCTATATAAGGGTTCACAGTCATCTCCTAGAGTTCTTTAGTTGGGTGTAGCTGGTTCAATTCATTACTGTTCTATTAAAACTGATTTGGTTCATCTCATTGTTGAAGAGGGCCAGGTCCATCAGAATTGACCATCATATAATATTATTGTTGAAGTATATAATAATCTCCTGGTTCTGCTCATTTCACTCAGCATCAGTTCATGTAAGTCTTTCCCAGGCATTTCTGAAATCATCCTGTCAGTCATTTCTCATAGAACAATAATATTCCATAATTTTCATATGCCACAGTTTATTCAACCATTCTCCAGTTGATGGGCATCCACTCAGTTTCCAGTTTCTGGCTACTACAAACAGGGCTGCCACAAACATTCTTGCACATACAGGTCCCTTTTCCTTCTTTAAAATCTCTTTGGGATATAAGCCCAGTAGTAACACTGTTGGATAATTCCAAATTGCTCCCCAGAATGGCTGGAAGTATTCACAATTCCACCAACAATGTTTCAGTGTCCCTGTTTTCCCACATCCCCTCCAACATCTCGCATTATCTTTCCCTGTCATTCTAGCCAATCTGACAGGTGTGTAGTGGTATCTCAGTGTTGTCTTAATTTGCATTTCTCTGATTAATAATGACTTGGAGCATCTTTTCATATGGTTAGAAATAGAAAAACTTTGTTTTATATAAAACTTTTCCTTTTATAAAATTGGATATTGATTTAATAATACAGGGTTCCAAAATGAAATATGTCCATAATTCAAATATTATATTACATATTTAACATTTTTATGTAAATGATTATTACGTAAATTATTATATAAATAACATTATGATAATTTCCCCTGGTTTGCTTCGAAAATAACTAACATGGCAAAAAGCCTTCTCTAACTTCTTATATATTCATAAATTTTTTTTTCTCTGTGCCATCTTCACATTTAATTCCACTTGGATTATTTCAATTTTGAAAAAAAACACTACTTGTACTTAAAAAATAATTAGTCTAACTTTTAACTTCCTTCATTTTATTAAATAAAAGTGTATAAATTTTATAAACAAAGGGAAATTTTCCTTTTAAAATAAAAAAGAGAAACTCTTAATTAAATACATTAACAAACTTTCATGTCTTTGTGCTTTAAAAATAAAGACATTAAAATCTATGTGCTTTGGAAATTCCAGATTTTTATTTTCAGGTGGAAAACAAAAAAAGAATATCCTTTTTAATGCCATGGCAAAACAGAAACACATTTTTATTTTTCTATATGCTTCTTTTATTTGGAAGTGGATTTTTTATTGTCTTTTTAGAAACACCTTTAGAGAACTATTGGCTTAGAATTTTTTTTAAAGTCTATTGGTAATTTAATTTAAAGGTTTTTCTTTGTAAGTTAAGAAGGACCTTCATTTATTCATAAAAAAGAGTTTTCAATGGTCAAATTAACTGAAAAATAATAGCACATTAACAAACAGGCATATTGAACTGCTATAATGCTTAAATAAACGTCTAGAATTATCGGTTTTTATTAATATATTCTAAAATGTTGAACATTTTGTCCTAAGAACAACAACAAAAAAAGGAATCTGTTTTATGATTGTATAAAGTATATGTTATATTACCACTAGAGGGACTTGTACCACCAGGAGCATCTTTAAGAATGATCAGCAGGAATTGAAGAGGAATCTATCTTTAAAGAAAAATGGAAATGTTAATGAATCATCTCTATGTTTAACTTCTTTAATATCTCACGTAAACTGAAAGTGAATTCCCTCGTCTGTTTAATCCTCACTTATACAAGCTAATGGTCACTTTAATATTTGTTCAGATGGGGTATATATTGTAGACAATTGATTTTAAGTTTACAGAAGTGCCACTTCAAGAATTTCCTGCCAGTAGTTTGGACTATGAAATCTAAAAGGTTTGTTGTTATATAGTAAGCATTTGACTCTGATATATTTTAGGTAGTTTTGCATTGTTATCTTCATGTCTGTTTATTAAATATACATTATTATTTTATATACCTTAGAAAAAGTGAACTTGCCTGTAAATCACTTAATTCTTCTAACCATATATAAACTGAAATGAAATATAAAAATATAAAACGAAAAAGAGAAAAGACTAGATGTTTAGAAGACAATATATGTGCCTCAGAAAATCACTTAAACTTTTTGGAACTTAATATCTTTGGGCTTTGATCCTGAATTCAAATTCCAGCTGACATTGGTATTTGCATAATCTTAGATAAGAAACAAAATTTCTTGGCTTCACAATCTCATCTGTAAATCAGTTGTGTTAATATTCTCACCAGAACCACTTAAAGATTTTTTTTTTTGGTGAGAAAAAGGGCTTTATAAAACATAAAGGAACATGTAAATATTATTCCCTTCAGTATTCTCATACACAAATTGATTTTTAATTCATCAGTATAGATAATATTCTCTCAAAGTTTTGAGAATATAATTTATCCACACTTGTCTGTTTTGTGGATCTCTTCCCAATTTCTAACAGATTAATCTTAGAGATCCATGCAATGTGCTCTTTCCTTTTAAATTTAGATATTTTAAACTAGGACCTCCAAATAGAACTGTCATATTCATTCAATTCAATAAACATTTATTCAATATCTACTAAGATGTAAAACTGTGGTTCTGCAAAGACATAACCATCCCTGATGTCAAAGGGAGGTTACATTTGAATGGTAGGGATGGTCGGGACAGCAAAAAATTTGAAGACATATGTCCAGATATAAGAAAATTCAGGACTGAAAAAAAGATGAATTTTATCAGAAATAGTTACTTAGTTATTGTACTTTGTTCTCTAAGAGGTCCTAAATAATACCTTTATGTTAGAATCAAGTTAGTATGTGTGATTGTGGATGATAAGATCAATAGAAGCTTGGAATGCTCTGCATAGGTTGGCACAAATATGAACATTTGGGGTGGATTCTCTAACTTTGTGCATCACACAATTCTGCTTTGCTCATATAGTACAGCACTTTCTCTGATTAGGGCATGCCATGCTGGGTGATCCTGTCCCCAGGGTTTCCCATGTCATACAATTGATTCTAAAGTTCTTAAAAGAGAGAACTTGAGAGTGTCCTTGTATTGCTTTTTCTGGCCACCTTATGAGCATCTGCCATTGAAAATTGTACTTTTGGCAAGTAAGCATTTGGCATAACTAGCCCAACATAGCTGTGCTTTTTGCAGTAGAGTTTGAATGCTTGGCATTTTTGTTCAAGAAAGGTGTTTGGTATCTTATCCTGCGAGATTAGCTTCATAATCTTCCTAATATAATTCAAATGGAAACCAGTTAATTTCCTGGCATTGTGCTAGCATATTATCCAGGCTTTATAGGCAGACAATAATGAGGTCAACACGAAAACTCTGTAGATCTTCAACTTAGTACTAAGTCTAATACCTTTCCTTTCCTTTCCTTTAGAAATCCCAAACACTGAGCTAATTCTGGTAATGCTTGTGTTAAACTCATTATCAATCTGTGCATCCCTGGAAAGTATATTCCCAAGGTAAATGAACTTATTCACAACATTCCAAACTTTTACATTTGTTGTACCCAATGGTTTCACAAACGGATGGCATGGTACCAACTGATTATGTACCTTTTTTTTTTTTTTTTGATGTTCATTGTTAGGCAAAAATTAGCAAAAGTACTTTGGTGCTTCTGAGTCTGCATTGAGTGTACAATTATCTGCAAACAAAAAATCATGCACCTATACTCCCTCACATTAGTTTTGGCTTGTAGCATTTTCAAGTTGACTTTGTTACCATATTTGTCCTTAATGGAAAATATTTGAAAACTTGGCTGAAAGCATCATTCTAAAAAGCACGGGAGCAAGCACACAGCCTTATTTTACTCCACTGGTAACTGGAAAGCATAAGAGCATTGTCTATCATCCAGAACCCAGACAAGCATGCCATCGTGAAATTGATATCCTATTCTAATACAGTTCTCTGGGCAACTAAATTTTGACATAATTTTCTATAAGCCATCTTGATTGACAGTATCAAAGGCCTTTATGAGATCTACAACTGTTGAATATAAACCTTTGCTCTACTCCTGACATTTCTCTTGAGGTTGTCATACATATCAACTGTTCCTCAATCCCTTCTGAAGCCACACTGTCTCTCAGGTAGATGACATTATTCTAGGTACAGGATCAGCCTATGAAGGAGAACTCTGACAAGACTATTTTTAAAAAATACTAATTGCTTTTTGTTTTTCAAAACACATGCAAAGATAATTTTTAACATCTACCCTGGCAAAACTCTGTGTTCTAAATTTTTCTCCCTCCCTTTCTCTTCCTCCTTCTCTAGACAGTAATCCAATATAAGTTAAACATATACAATTCTTCTACATGTATTGCCACATTTATCATTCTGCACAAGAAAAATCAGTTCAAAGTGGTAGGGGAGGGGGAAATGACAAAGAAAAACAAATAAGCAAGCAAATAACAACAGTAATAACAAAGGTGAAAATACCATGTTGTGATCCATATTTTGTCCTCATAGTTTCCTTTCTGGATGCAGATGGCGCTCTCTCTATCCCGTTTATTGGAATTGGCCTGAATCACCTCATTGTTGAAAAGATCTGGCAAGAATCTTACCAGCAATGACTAAAAGAGGGACCCTTTTGTTATTGCCATAGGACAATTTATTCCTATTACCTTTAGACAATTGAAGGTATCCTTGAACTCCTGGGGCATAACCTCCTCTTCTCATGTAATCTGGAAAATTTCAGTCAGCTTTTATAAGAGCAATATAATGCCCACCTTGTAAATATCAGTTGGAATAGAATCACCATCAAGTACTTTGTGACATGAAGGTAGCCTAATGGCATTAAAAACCTCTTCTTCAATTGGAACTTCATTCAGCTAGAGAGTGATTGATTTCAACCTGAGATAAATGATGAATGTGTTCAGCATTGATAAGTGTGTTGAGAACATTACGGAAGTCTTCAGATCATCTCTGTAGGATCATGTACTTATTAATAATCAGTGTAGCTTGGATAACTAGATGGCACTGTGGATAGAATCACAAGCCCTGAAATCACAGGACCTGAGTTCAAATCCTTCTTGAGACACTTAGCACTTACTAGCTGTGTAAGCAAAAAATAAAAACAAAATACTAGGGTATTTTCAATCAATGTGGCTTCACTAGCTTTGAGTAGCTAAGATGCACATAGGTCTTTGGCCCATAAATATCCTTCAGTGCATCATAAAGGTGCCTTGGGTTGTTACTATTAGCATAAAACTAAATTTCCTCTGTTTTCTCACCAAACAAAGAATCCTGCATCTCTCTAAATTCTGATTGTACTTTATTTTTGATGAAATTGAATGCTACCTTCTTACAGATGGATTAACTAGTCTTCTAGTACACTCTGTGTAGTTCTTATTTTTCATTTAGCATCTTGTGAATTTTCCCATTATTTTCATTAAACCAGTCTTGACGTTTGCAAATGTTCTGACTCAGATGAACAAACGTAGTACTGCACATCAAATCTATGAAAGCATCCCATTCCTTTTCCACTCCAATGTTGACATTTGTATGTTGGCTCAACTTACCCTCCAAGTTATCAACACATTGTTTTCTTTAAGAGAAGTATTCCAATGGGATATAGATTGTGTTCAAGAAAGATTAGTACTTCTGGGGTGAGCACTGTTGGATTGTTTACAATGCTGCTTTCTACCTTTGGTGTCCACCTCATGCATCTGTCTCTCACTTGTGTCTCTAAGAAGCTGTAGCATGCACAGCAACTACAACTTGGTAAAACATTTTGGCAGATGGGCTAACTCAGGTTGAGGGTAACCAACGGGTCTCAATCCTATGAAGAATTAGGGGGATGTCTACTCCATATATAAACTTCCTTTGATGGAATGGGTGAATAAGAACAGATTGTTCCAATAGCTGTGAGATCAATTCATATTTTCCTCACAAGTTTGCATTTTGCCACTGATGAACTCTGGCATTTGTGTTCTGATCATCCATATATCCACAACAGCCTTCTGTGGGCAGGGCTTTTTTTGCTTTTTTGCTCATTATTTCTTCATGTGAGCTTAGCTCCTAAATCACAGGGGATCGGCATTGTTAAGCCACAGTTAGGATCTAAGTATATTTAGCAGTTTCTACATTAAAGTTTTGGTAGACTTAGAATATGATATTCCATTCACAAAGGAATTAGGATTACAACCAAGAGTCACCTACCAGGAAAAAGTGAGTTTAATTCTTCAGTTAGAAACATGAATGTTCTATGAAACAGAGAACTTTCGAGCATTTCTAATGAAAAGACCAGAGTAGAATATAAAATTTGAATTTCAAATAGCAAACTCAGGAGCATAAAAAGGATAACTGGAAAGAAAAATCATAAAGAATTTTAAAAAGTTTAAACTGCTTACATTCCTATATGAGAAAATGATTCCTGTTAATTTCTAATAACTTTATCATTATTAGGATAGTTAAAATGAGTATGATAGAAGGCATGTGAGTTAAATATGATGGATTGGAATTTACAAGCTTAAAATTAAGGGATAAGAAAGGAGAATCCAGTGAGAGAATAGGAATGGGAAAGGAAGAATAAGGTAAATTATCTGAGAAAAAACAAGTGCAAAAGAAATTTACAGTGGATTTATTTAGTTCCTAATTTTAATCTTCGAAAAATTCTCTAAGGTTCTTCTCAGCTCAGAATTCTATGGTCCATTCATTAATTTATACCATTTTTGTAAGTAATTGTCAATAAGATTAGATTAAATTATCTGGCTTTCCTCTCAGCTCTATGTCCTAAAAGAAACTTTATATTTATTACAACAGCACAAAAAGTCAGTATTGCTTCTGTCCAAACCAAAATTACAATTTTTGTTGTTGGATAATCATTGGTATTTAAACAGTATTTAATATCTGTATAAAATTAATTCATTTAGCTATTTTGTAGTAAAAGATTTCCTTTTATCTCATCAGTATGTTGTGCTTAAAATTAAATAATGCACAGGAGCCATAATAAAATTCTATTATACTTTGATGATACGTCATAAAACCTTTCAATGCTGTATGAAATTAAATGATGAGTTTCAATCAGGTTTTTTCTAAGTAACAAGCAAGATGCAAATATCTCCACACTGCCAGAGTATATGTGACTTCATGATAAAAGAGCTTTGAATTTTGGTAAGACAAATGTGAAAAACATTTTTGCAAACCAAAGTCCTCTTGGGGAGGACTTTGCCTTATAGAAGGGTTTGTAAGCATGAAATCTACAAAAAGATGGGACCCAACACTATTATTCTTAAGTTTTGAGTAAACAGTTCTTAAAGTTGGCATTTTTGGTAAAAATACAGACTTTCTTGAGTCCTGTGGGAACAGTCTCTAAGTTATTAGAATTGTTGAGGTACATAATTGCCTCAAGCCTAAAGTTTGTTGAAACTTATGATCATTCAGTGGGGTATAGAACCAGAGTTAGAGTGGTTGGGACAGGAGTACATCACCTGGCTCGTTTGCTTAGAAATAATAAGCCCAGGGACTGTTCAGAGTGTCAGGAGATGTGATTGACCACCTTCTGCTGTAATAAGTTGTCTGTAGTCTCAGTTCTCAGGGCACATTTTCCAGGAAAATATGAGTGAAATAATTAAGATCATAAATTCCAATCTGGAATTTTGCTATAGCTCAAATCACCCAGAAGATGAAAACAGAGGATTGTTGTTATGCCAAATTCAGGGCATAGCTAGCTTGCTGGGGCTTAGCTCTGGAAAACAGGGTGTCTCCTAATATCTTGACATTCATTTCCTAGAACTTTCTAGCTTCCCTAATTAGGGAAAAAGGTTTTTAGGTAGCATAGCTTAACTCCAAACATAATGAATCAGTGCCTACAATGTAAAATGTCACAGAGGATGGCAATTCTTATCAGTAAGTACAATCACTGGAAACTATGAAGCCACTAGATTTATGAAACTAATTTAAAATGACATTCATCAAACTAGTAGGTATTCTGGGATGTTGTTACATTTGCTCTACAATTAAATAAATATATTACAGTTAGTTATTGATTTTTTTAAAAAAGGTTTAAACATGATTTTCTTCTGGTATAAATAAGAAAAAATACTATCATGTTATTCCCCAACCTTCCTCAAATGCCAGCATTGTTTTTGTGTTTGTTTTCCTAAGGAAAAAAATATTAGACTATAACATACTGTGTATGGAATCTTAGAATTCCCTAGGCATGAAATTTAAGTAGAAGCAACAATACATAAAACCTCCAAAGAGCTTACTTAGGCAGTAACAGAAAAGATTAAAAGAGGAAGTATTACAACAAACTTAATTTGAAAGTTAGATTTTTAACAATAATCTTTTTTAAATGATCAATTGTGTATCTCTATGCAAAATAATTTAAATTCTCTTTTCTTATCTGACAACACTACTTTGAGACTTCTCTGATTTCTTTATCATGCTCCATGAAGTTTATTCATTGATTAATTCATCATTTTGCTAAGATCTCATCAGTCTTTGTACTTTACCTCAATAGTACTTTCTAATTCTGATGAAAGAGTGGGACCATGAACTCTAAACCTCAAATTATGAAGAGAGCTTGTCTTTGGAATCTTATTTTTCACTTGGCTAAACTATATTGAGATTTCACTAACTTCTCATTCATCTCCTTCCCCATTCATCAGACATTTTCTTCCCTTCCCCTTCCCCTTTTGTTTCTTTTTTGTATTTTATATCCTTCTTTCCATTGTAATCTTCTTGATAGCAGGGACTGTTGTTCCATATGTGTGTGTATGCATATATATATATATATATATATATATATATATATATATATATATACACACACACACACATATATGCCTCCTTTGCTCTTTGCATAATAAAAAGTAGTAATACTTTTTGCATAATAAAATAGTCAATAGACTATTAACTATTTAACAACAGTGAAAAGAATAGTCTATTATAGAATGTTAAAAGTTCAATTTTTTAAAAAAGTGATTACAAAGCATACAGACGTAAGCACACACATTCCTACATGCCTATTCTACCTTCTCCAAACTTCAAGCCAAATGTAAAATTACCTCAATTCTTTGATTTTAAGAATTGCCATGTTTGCTCTGGTATTGAAAAATGAGAGTATAATTAAATAACAATTAACATCATGATTCTAAATAATACGTGTAAAGTGCTTTATAGATTTTGCTATATGTCAAATAATGATGATCATGACAATGAATGTGAAATGAATTTTCACTTTTTTTCTCCAAAGAGAAATGGTCTTGAGACAAGCCTCTATACAACTATTCTGCTTTGTAATTTTATATTTGATATTGTATAGATCAGGGATCCTCAAACTTTTTAAATAGGTGGCCAGTTCATTGTCCCTCAGACTGTTGGAGGGCCGGACTATAATAGGAACAACTATGAACAAACTATGAATATGCATGCTGCATATATCTTATTTTGAAGTGAAAAAACAAAATGGGAACAAATACAGTATTTAAAATGAAGTAAATTAAATCAACAAACTTACCAGTATTTTTCAATGGGAACTATGGGTCTGCTTTTGGCTAATGAGATGGTCAATGTCTGGTTCCATATTTGTCACTGCTAGTTGTAACAAGTGATGCAAGTATGCATCCATTAGTATTGATCTGACTGGAGATTTTAAATGTTTCATTCTAGAAAAAGTCTGTTCACAGACATAAGTGCTGCCAAAGATGGTTGCCATGTTGAGTGCGTAGTTCCTGAGATGAGGATATGTCTCAGAGGGTAGAGATGCATAGAAATTATGAATTGACTTGACTTGAATGCATCTCTCAGAGAGCCACAATTCTGCAGTTCAGCTAGTTTCATTTGGTAAATTTTATCCACATTTTCAATGTCAATAGAAAATGGGTTATGGAAAAGCTGTGTGTCCTATTCATGGAGATGAAGCTCTTTAAATCTAAATTGGAACTCCTTTTGCAATTTTTCCAGTGAATCCACATAGGTTTTGTTTGGGAATGTTTGGGCTGGGGGGGGGGGGGGAGCAGCAAGGCACTAATGGACAGCGATGGCTGTGGTGAGCCTGCGCTCTGAGACTCTGAGAGCGTGCTGAGACACTGTGGGGGAAGGGTGGCTAGGTCCTGATAGACTCCAGCCGTTTGGGGTTGTATTCTTCACCCCCTGTGTTTTTAGCTTCTCTGCTTGTCTGCTGGCTTGCTGCCAGGGCAAAGTATCCAATCTTGTAGTAAAGCTCTTCCTGCAGAGATGGCTGAGATCACACCCCACCCCCTTCCAGTCTGTAAGGCTGTGAGCTGCTTGCAGTGCTCTCGTGGCCACTGCCTGCCCTCAGCCTGTGTCCAATCTAAAACTGTCCCTGCCCTCGAGCAAAAACCGACCTTTCTTGGTGAATTTCAAGGGTGTCTTCTCTTGGTAAATTATTGGTGGTTTTTTTTTTTCAGTTAAGCATTAATTCAGAGGCTTGTCATGAAATGAATTCTGGGAGAAAACACTGAGCTTACGCAGCTGTGTGCCTCCTTTCTGCCATCTTGGCCAGAAGTCCGGCTGGACATTTCTTAAGGTACAATAATATTTTATCAAAATCAAATACCACAATTACTTTAGTCATTCCTCAATTGATCCAATTGTTTGCCACCAAAAAAAAAAAAAAAGCTGCTATAAATACTTATGTCCAAATAGGATATTTTCTCCTTTTTTAAATCTTTTTGAAAAACAAATCTCATAGTGGTATTTCTGGATCAAAAAATATGATCAATCGGGGGTAGGGCCAAGACTGCAGAAAGAAGACATATCTTTTTCTGAGCTCTTCCAATGTCCCTCAAATTAACAGGAAACCAAGCCTCTAAACTGGTTTTGGAGTGACAGAACCTACAAATATTTGGAGTATAAAAAATTTCCAGCAGAAAGTAATTCAGAAGATCTTCAGAAAAGGTCTGTTTTAATTGGGCATGGAGGAAGGCGAGCCAAGCATAGACAGCCAAGCACAATCAGTACAGAGCCCCATGGCAGTGTGGACTCTGCTAGATTCCCTCTAGGAGGAATAATCTACAGCAGTATTAGCTAATCTATTCTGGTTGCAAGCCAGTGTATTCAGACATCCAAGGCAAATATAAAAGGCAAAAAAAAAAAAAAAAAGAGCATCTAACCCCCAGAATAACACCAAATCTGCCCATGCCCATCTAGCACTGGAAGTTAGTCTGCACTGACCCCATGCTTCCATGGTCATCAGTAGAGAAAGCTTGGACAATCTCCGTTTTGCTCTAAAAGCCGAACTCAACTTAAAAAAAAAAACCAAAAAGAACTCTGAGCATAGGTAGTTTTGTGGGGATAGAGAGGAACATATTGTAATGCCGTAGAAACTGAGGCAGGAGAGAGATTAGAGAGTTTTTAATATTTTATTAATGGGAGAGTGAGATTGACTGGATAGGACTCTCGTCTCAAATTATCCAGTCCTGATTGGGAGAATCTCTAACCTTTATATACCTTTTGGAGACAAAGAAGAGGGAAAGAGTGGGAAAGAGCGGGAAAGCCCAGCTGGAAAAGGCTATAAATCAAAAAAACCCAGAGACAAGATGTCTGAATACCCAGAGATAAAGATGTTAGTGAAATATCTTGGAATATTTTAGAGGGATGTTCTCAAGGACAGAAGATAATCAGGAGGCCTACTTTCTTGTTTATCTTACTTGGGCTAACAATTTATAACTTTAGACTAATTGGTCCTCAGCCTTCATGGACCAGAGGGAGATTTACAGCTTAGGGGAGTAATTAGGAAGACTGAGACAAGGGAAACTTGTACAAGAAAACTGAGTCAGGACAGTTAAAGAGAACTGTGGCATAACAATATTTCAAACCTTTAGAACACTAAAAGCAGATTTTCTCCAGATGAAGCCCCAAATGGTGATAGGAATTGTTATCCATCTCACAAGGCTCTCTTGGAAGAATGCAAAAAGCATTCTTAAAAGAAAGTTAGAAGAAAAATGGGGAAAGTAAATGAGAACTTTGCAAGAGGGTTTGGAAAAAGAAACAGCAATTATCTGAAGAAAATTCCTTACATAATAGATTTAGGGAAATGGAAAAAAACATTTAAATCCTTACAAAATAGATTCAAATAAATGGAAAAAGAAAGCAACTCCTTGAAGAGCAGAATTTGTGAAATGGAAAAAAAATACTTGAAAAGTAATTTGAGAAATGGAAAAAATCCCATAGAGCAAAAGAACTTATTAAAAATTCAATTGGCAAAATACAAAGTAATTAAAAAGGTAACTGAAGAAAATAATTCACTAAAAATTAGAACTGGACAAATGGAAAGGCCTCGATGACACATCAAGAATCAGTCAAACAAAAGCAAAAAGTAAAGAAAATAGAAAAAAAATGTAAAACACATCATTAGAAAAGCAAGGGACTTGGAAAACAGGTCTAGGAGAGACAATTTAAGGATTATTAGACTTCTTGAAAACCATGATGAAAAAAGAACCTAGACTTTTCCCCCCCAGAAATCATCATGGAAAACTGCCCGGCTAGTCCTAGAACCAGAGGGTAAAATAGATATTGAAAAAATTCATGCATTACCTACTGAAAGAGACCCCCCCCAAAAAAATTCCAACAAATATCATAGCTAAATTTCAGAATTATCAAACCAAGGAAAAAATATTGCAAGCAACCAAGAATAAACCGCTCAAATAATGTGGAGCCAAAATCAGGATTACCAAGGAACTACCAGCTTCTATCTTATCAAAGGGCATACAATCTGATATTCTGAAAGGCAAAGGAACTTGGGAATACAACCAAGAATCAACTATCCAGCCAAATTGAGAATTATCTTTCAGAGAAGAAGATGGACATTCAATAATACAAGTAAATTTCATATATTTCTCATGAAAAGACCAGAGCTGAATAAAAGTTGGATATTCAAAGAACTCAAAAGAAACATAAAAGGGAAGAACTATATCTCGGTTCTGATTATATTTAGAGAGTGCAAGTATAATTTGATTTTACTCTGATAATATTAAAAAGAAACTAGAAGTGGAAAGAGGATTGTACTGGAAAAATGAGGAAAATGGGAGTAAAATGAGGGAAACTACATCTCATGAAGAGGCAAAGAAGACATTATAATAAGGGGAAAAAGGGAGGGGGAATGAACATTGTGTGAAACTTACTCTCATCAGATTAGGCTCAGAGAGGATAGTAGATATATTTGGTTTTACAGAGAAATTTGTCTCACCTTATAGAGAAATGGGAGTGAGAATGGGAAAGAAAAGGGAAAGAAACAGAATTAGTAAAGGAAAGGTATAAGAAAAGGGAAGGACTATTTGAGGGAGGTGGTGGTCAGAAGCAAAATACTGGGGAGGATGTAAAGAGGGAATGGAAACAGAAAAGCATAACTTGGGTAAATAAGATGGCGGGAAATACAAAACTAGTCATTTTAATTTGAATGGGATGAATTCTCCCCAAAAACAGAAGCAGATAGCAGACTGTATTAAAAGCCAGAATCCTTATATTGTTTACAAGAAACACATTTAAAGTAGAGTGTTACAGTTAGAGTAAAAGTAAAAGGTTGGCGCAGAATCCATCTCCAAAATATATCCACAAAAAATCATTGGCATTTCTATATATTACCAAGAAAGTCCAGCAGCAAGAGATACAAAGAGAAATTTTGTGCCTCTCCAGGTAACCACACTTAGCAATGCCTGCTTAACTACAGGATTCAAGGACTTTGAAACCCCCTTAAGTTCCTCTAAAATGTAGATCAATGAAAACAGAATAATTAGGAACAAGTGTGTTGGGAATGTATCATTAATTAGAATGGCAAGAGGGTGAAGCTGTTTCTATAGAGAATGTCTAGTTTCTGCTAATATACATGACATTGCCCCTTCATGCACTGATTGGTTTATCTACTTTGTTTTCTTAGCAATTTTGCAGTTTTAGAGCTTAAATATGGAGAGCACAGATGCAATAAAGTTGTCTTGACCATATACATTAATGTCTCTATCTTTTCTTGCTTTCATAGTCTCTGCAAGAGCCAGTACAACTGGTTTGTCATTGGCATTTCACAAAATTCCATTTAAAATTACTGTAGAAAATATAAAATATTTTGAAACCAAGAACTATATGAATGTAATTATAAAACTTTCCACACAAATAAACGTAGATCTAAACAATTAAAAGAATATCAAGTGCTCATGGGTAGACTGTTAATATAATTAAAACGACAATTCTACCTAACTTACTCTACTTATTAAGTGCCATGCCAATCAAACTTTCAAGAAGTTACTTTATATCTAGAGAAAATAATAATATAATTCAGGTGAAAGAATGTCAAGAATTTCAAGGGAATTAATGAAAAATGTAAATGAAGTTGTCTATCTGTAACAGACCTAAAATTCTATTATGTAGTAATTGTCATAAAAACCATATGATATTGGCTAAGAAATAGGGTAGCTGATCAGTGGAATAGGTTAGGTTCACAAGAAACAATAGTCAATAACTATAGTAATATAGTGTTGATAAACCCAAAGACTCCAGTTTCTGTGATAAACTCATTATTTAACAAAAATTGCTGGGAATTTTTAAAAATAATATGACAGAAACTAGACACTTAATACCCTGCACAAAGATATAGTCAAAATAGATTCATGATTTAGAAACAAAAGTTGTTACTAGAAGCAAATTAGGAAACCAGGAATAATCTATCTCTCAGATCTGTAGAGAAAGAAGGAATTTATGGTCAAAGAAGGACTAAAGGATATGAAGAATTAAAGAACTAAAGGATATATGTATGTATATATATATATATATATATATATATATGTATATAAACAAAATGAATAATTTAATTATATTAAATTTAAAAGTTTCTGTATAAACAAAACCAATGAAGACAAGATTAGAAGTAAAGCAGAAAACTAGGAGGAAATATTGCATCCAAAGTTCTGATAAAGGCCTTTTTTCTAAAATATGTAGAAATTTGGTTTAGATTTTTAAGAATTCAATACATTATCCAATTGTTTAATCATAAAAGGACATGAATTTTCAGATGAAGAAATTAAAACCATTTATAGTCATATGAAAAAATTCTCTAAATCACTATTGATCAGAGATGTGCAAATTAAGATAATTCTGAAGTACTACTACACACTTCTCAGATTAGCTAAAATGACAGGAAAAAATAATGCTAAATACTGGAATAAAATAACTGGGACACTAATACATTGTTGTTGGAGTTGTGAACTGATCCAATCATTTTGGAGTATAATTTGGAACTATGCTCAAAGGACCATCAAATTTTATGTAGTCTTTGATATTGTCTCTACTGGGTATGTATCCCAAAAAGATTATTAAAAAGTGGAAAGAACTCACCTGTTCAGAAAAAAAGGAAAAAGGTTTGTAGCAGCACTTTTTGTAGTGGAAAAGTTCTGGAAATAAAGTTGATTCCCATCAGTTGGGGAATAACTGAATAATTTATGTATATGAATATTATGGACTATATTGCTCAATAAGAAGCCATAAATAGGATAATTTCAGAAAGGCCTGGAGAGACTTACATGAATTGATGTTAAGAAAAGTGAGTGGAATCAAGAGAACATTGTAGACAGTACAAACAACAAAAACAAACAACAAAAAGTTGTGCTATCATCCATCAGCTTTAATGGATGTAGCTCTTTTCAACACAATACCAATAGGCTTGTGATAGAGAGAACCATTTGCAGCCAGAAAGAGGACTGTGGATTATAATCTAGTATTTCCACCTTTTTTGTTGTTATTTGTTTGATTTTTTTCTCATTTTTTTCCTTTTTGATTTGATATTTTTGTGCAGCATGATAAATGTGGCAATGTTTAAAGAAGAATTGCAGATGTTTAACACATTGGATTACTTGCTGTCTAGGGGAAGAAGTGAGGGAAAGGGAGGAGAAAAATTGAAACATAGGATTTTTCAGGGTGAATTTTGAAAACTATCTTTTTGAAAATAAAGAGCTATTATTTAAAAAGAAAAGTATAGTGTTATATGGTCTAAAACATCCTATTTTCTATAAAAGATCACAGTTTTCAATTCTTTTCTGATAGGTTGGTCAATTTAAAAGAACTGAAGACATCAATTTCACTTTTGTATCATTATGAAAAAAATATATTCTCCTCCTAGATAATTTATTTGAAGTAATCTTGCCAATTTTCATTATGATATTTTAGACATTGTGAAAGCCAACAAAAAAAATAAAATACCAAATTCTACTTTCATATAGTGTGAATGATGCTACTTTTTGCTTATTCCTAGAATTGTTTTGTTTGGACAAAATACAATTGGTTTTATGCATTTTTCTTTAGTAATAGTGAAGATGTAAAGGACATAAGCTAGTCCATAATAGGTGCTTCATAATTCTTAATTGAGAATGTTTTAATTATTTCATTAAATTATTTATTTAAATTATTTGAATTTATAAGTTTAAATATTATAGATAATATTTTCTTATTTTAAATAAAAAATAATAATAATTACAAACATTTTATGCTTTAAGAAAGATAGACATAGAGGAGTAAAATAAAAAATAAAATAAGGAGACATGAGTTGCTTTATTTAAGGTTTCTTTACCTCATTAATCATTGAAAAATTCCTTTAAATAGAAAATTAAATTCTTTTGGGGATTAATATGATGTGGTATTTAAAACACAGAAGGACTGAGTAAAAATTCAAAATCTGCTGGGTTTTTTAACTTGTGTAATCTTGACCATGTCATTTAAACTCTATAGACTTCATTTCCCTCATACAAAATAAAAGTTGTATAATATTTTCTGTAAGGTATCTTATGTATTTCAATCTAATAATTTTGCTAATAATTTATTTAAACCTCACTTATTATAGAAACGACCATGGAGTCTGTCAAGAACTTTCTGTAAAAGGCTGGGCCTGGGATAACTTTTCCCCTCTAATAAGTTAGTGCTGTTTGGACATTCCCATTTTGTCTCTGAGTTTAAACTTCAGAATTTCTAAAGGAAAATTTACATTTTCCTCTATTGTCTATAGGACACTGTGTCATTCATTGTGGGATCCTTGGGATAATAAGATTGAAAGACTTTTTTTAAAGAATTATTTTTATGTATTTTATTAGATATTTCTCAATTATTAAAAAATAACATCTTTTTAAAAGTTGGGTTCCACTTTTTCCCTCCTTTCCCTTCTTCATTGAGAAGATAATTTGATTTCACTTATACATGTGAGATCATGCAAAACATTATTCTATATTAACCATGTTGCAAAAGAATATACAATAAAAATAAAGATCTTTTAAAAATATGTTTCAATCTGCATTAGAATTTCAGTTCTCTCTCTGTATGTGTATAGCATTTTTACCAGGGGTTGGAATTATTTGGGATAGTTGTTTTGAACAGAGTACTTATGTCTTTCGCAGTTGATCTTTACAATACTGCTGTTAGATTATTCAATGTTCTCTTGGTTCTGCTTATTGTACTTTTCATGAGTTTATATATAGTTTCCTGGGTTTTTGTGAAACCATCTTGCCTGTCATTTCTCAAAGCATATCACATACCAACCATTCCCAAAATGATCATCATCATGCCCTTAGTGTTCACTTTTCATTATTTATTGAGATTTTGTGAATAAGGATACATATAGCCAAAACAGCCAAGACAGTCATTATTAGCTCCTGAGTGTAAGCCTTTGTGGATTCAGATTTTTATCTCCTAACATTAGAACCCAGTTTTATTCTTAGCTATACTAACTTTTAATTTCTGCCTGTCCAACTCACTTTTTTGGGCCTATATTTCATTCTATAGACTCAGGACAAAAACAAACAAAACCTATTGCTCTAACTCACATGGCCCAAATCAATCGAAACATTTTCAGATGTTGACACTTGATTTCTCATCTTCGTTATGGTATGAGTTGACAGGGACCCAAGACTAGCATAAATCGAATGTTTTAATTTATTTCCAACATAGAATTTCCTACTTTAGAGGTCAAAAATAGATTCAGTCCCAATCCATGTTCCCATCCCATTACTGCATTAATCTCTGATGAAAACACACATGTAAGATCTTTGAATCTTAATTTTCTCTAAAGTTTGAATCAAAATTAAGTTTTAACCATTCCTAAAATGTAGCCTATTTTTTCAATAACTGCATTTCTGGTATTACAGTGATCCCTTGTCTGAAAACATCTTTTCATATTTCTTTTACTTTAAAACTGAGCAATTTGCCCAAAATCAATATCAATTTTAAATTATTTAAGCCAAAGGCTTAATCAATACACCAATGCACCATACACCAAGAGACATGGTTTGAAGTAGGAAATTTTCATTACTGAAGGAAGAGAATCTTTCTATAAAAGTGAAGTTTTGTTCTTTAAATTATTTGTGGCTATGTGTTATGGGCTAGAACTTGAAACAAGGTACTAAGTCAGTGGAATTGATAGACAATTGTTACCTAATTTAGCATGGTTCAGTATGATTGATTTAATCCTCTAAGGAGATGTTATGGATCAGAACTTGAAACAAGGTACTAAGTGGAATTGAGGAGACATTGGTTAAATCTGGTTTAGCATTGATTTAATCCTACAACAAATAATGGTTTCATAGTGATGTTGGTGTATATTCAGTGTGGGGCATATAATCAAGAAGCTCTCAGGGCCAGAAGGACAAGTGCACTAGAAGCTCTCAGAGGCTGAAACAGATTCATTCCTGTTGGAATCCTTACAAAGTGTAGTCATTAGAGTTGATAGAGACAATAATTATCTAATTTAGCATGGTTCAGTATGATTGATCTGATCTAACAAGGAGATGTTATGGGCCAGAAGAAACAAGGTACTAAGTGAAACTTATAGATACAATGCTTGTGTTCATGCCTTTAGAAAGCTCATATAATCAAGAAGTATTTAAGTACTCATTGGAGTTCACAAGTATGGGAGATTCACAAAGTTAACTTTGTAACTTTGTGAATTAACACCTCCTTTAATCCCTGCCTCCAGAAGGAGGAGTCAACCTTTGGGATATCATATATATAAAAGCTCTTAGAGCTTCCAGTTAGTTACTTAAGAACATTGCCAGGGGTCAGAGAAGAGTACTCTGGGAGGAAGCCCACAAGCCCACTTTTGGAGGTAGAGTCAGATCCATTCCAACTTTCACCTTGGTGTTAACTGGAGATACTTGGAAGAAGAGAAGCTGAAGTTGGCAGAGGCAAAAGATTAGCTGCAAGAGCTCTCAGAACCAAGAAAAGCTGAGGCCTCTAAGAAAGCTACCCAGGCCCAAGGAAGGAGAAAAAAAAATGTTTGCATTTTTATCATTTGGCTGTGTTTTGAGGTGATTATTACTTTTAACTGAAACTAATGCTGTCTCCAGAAAACCTCCCCAAGAAACCTGCCCAGAGAGAACCATTATATATTTTAAAGAAAAGAACACCACATTTTCCACTCTTGTTGTAATTGGAGGCTGAAGCACAAACCCTTGGAAGTCGGGGAGATTCAGAAGCCAGAGAAGGCAGGAGCTCAAGCTCTCAGAACCAAGGCCAGGCTGAAAGTCTCTCTAGAAAGCTGCCTAGCCCCAGGAAAGCAATAATAAAGGATCTGGACTATTAGAAAGCTAACCAGGCCACAGGAAAGGAGACAAGACTTGGAAAGAGACAATAAAAGATTTGGACTTTAACACCCGGCTAGATTTGGAGTGATTACTGAACTGAAAAGAAGGCCGCCTCCAGAGACGCCAAGAAAATCCCAACAAGAGAATATTACATTTTAGAAAGATTATTACAGCTATGTATAAAAAATTAATTTACTCTTCAATCCCGATCTTCCTCTACAGTCTCATCTTAGTGTCTCATCGCAACATTGAATGAAATTCTCAAACATTAGGCCACTAGATAGAGGCTCTAATAGGTCTGTAAACTGAGAAAGAATTTGAAGTAAGAATCCAGTGATGCTCCACATCAGAAGCACAAGTACTACTTTATATGAATTTTGAAAAACTTATTACCAGAATTCTTCAGTGCTGCTTATTAGTCTTTTCTTCTAAAACATAAAGAGATTATAATCTGTTCTGGTAAAGAACACACTTGTACATTCAAAATTACAAATTAGCAGAATAACGAAGTGTTAAAATAAAACCTAATCTTGAGTAAAGCATTGCTTTAACATAAATTCAAATAATTCAAAATTGCATTTTTAAAGTTATCAATAAAACACATTTTATATGGAAATTTATCTTTTCTCCCATACTCTCCAAAAAAAAAACACACAGGAAAACATATAAATATTAAGCTGTATTTTTTTTTACTCTTTGCAAGTTGTATTTTTAATGAAATTTGAGCAATACAAGTTTAGGCACATATTTTCAATGTATCTTCCATGTAACTCAAGTTACTAAAAGACAGGATTAAAAGATCTGTTGAATAAAGAGAAAACTCTGAACAAGGTAAGTTTTATTAACTTTGTTATCTCTTGCATGGTTTCTAAAGTCATCACATCAGCCATCCACAAATACCTGTTAAACTTTTACTATTATCTGCATTTCTCTAGTTTTCCCTGTGAAATATTCTTTAGTGCAAGACAGAAGCATCTGTCCCTCTCCATTTTCCTCAAGAATAGTAACCTACTCTTAACTACTTTGCTGAGAGAAGATTAGGAGAGGAACCAGCTGCATTCATTTTCAGGAGGTGCTTGCAAAGCAGAAAGGTGCATGAAATATACTGACTGACCAATATTTGATCTGTTATTAATCACACCAGTATAAATGATTTGTTTCATAAGTAAAAAAGGAACCAGAAAACCAGTTTCTTGAATAAAAAGATAGATTCATCTAGTAGTAAACCAGAGTCACAGCTTCAAGATTACAAAAAAAAAGTTGAGTAATATTGTTCACATAATCACTAGTTATTTTGAAAGTTTTATAAATTGGGAGGTAACTGACAGGAGGATAGAAAAAATTAGGGCCTTTTCGTAACTGATATTCACTATTAAAGACACTCAAAATATATAAGCAGCAAATGGATAAACTTATTCTTTTGTTGATATAATACAATTGCAATCATTTCCATATAAAATTAAAAAATCCAATCCACTAAGCTGTATCTTGAAGACATAGATGAAAAAAAAAAACTTGAAATTCACATTTCTATGATGACCTTCTTTAGCAGTGTTGACATCTTCAATAAAATTCTGATTGGCTGTATAGAAGAAAATATAAAGGGAGGATCATATGTCAGAGTCTCCAAATACAAAAAAGTTAATGTCAAAAAATGCTACTTTGATAGAATTTCAAAGAAAATTCTAATCAAGTTTTGTTTTTTCCCCTTTAAAGCCTTGTCTGGGTATAGATGGCTCTCTTCATTGAAGCTGGCATCAATTATCTCATTGTGGGAAGGAATCACATTCATCAGAATTGATCATCATATAATATTGTTGTGCACAGTCATCTCCTGGTTCTGCTCATTTCACTTTGCATCAGTTCATGTAAGTTTCCCCAGACCTCTCTAAAATCATCTTCCTGATGGTTTATTATAGAACACTATTCTATAACATCCATAAACTATAATTTAGTCAGCCATTCTCCAACAGATGGACATCTACTCTGTTTCCAGTTTCTTGACACTACAAAAAGGGCTGCCACAAATATTTTTGAACATGTGGTTCCCTTTCCTTCCTTTAAGATCTCTTTGGGATATAAAGCCCAGCAAAAACACTGCTGAATAAAAGGATATGCACAGTTTAATAACAGAACTGAATGTGGATCACAACATAACATTCTCACTATATCTGATGTTTGTTTGCATTTTGTTTTCTTACTCATTTTCTTTCCTTTTTCTTGTGCATCAAGAGAATTGTATACATATGGATTTAACATGTATTTTAACATGTATAAAATAGATACGTTAGATTGCTTTTCTTCTAGGGGAGGGGATGGGGGAAGAATGGGGAAATCTGAAACACAAGGTTATCCAAGGGTCAATGTTGAAAAATTATCTGTGCATATGTTTTAAAAATAAAAGGTTTTTAAAAAAAATTTAAAAAGAAAATATACCAAAAAACAAAGTGGTTAAATCACAAAATTAATAATAATAAAGCCTTGTCTGACATAACTGTTTGCTAGAAAGAATTCAAAATTATTCATTTGACAATACATTCAAAAATGATCCTCTCCTCTCTCCCAACACAAATTTGAATTGATTTCCTTTAAACAAAGTGCTTGACTTTTTGTGAAGTAAATTGAACATTTAAACCAATGTTGCAACATTTCATGTGCATATTTTTTGAGAAGAGAAATTGTTGGAGGGTGGAGAAAAAAGGACACAGGATTCATTTTGAGTTCCCTTCTACCCTCATTTACTGATTACCAAATTCAGCCTCTGAAATAGTGCTTGACAGATAGAATTCATGAATATTGGGAGTACAACAAATTACCAGCAGAAGATAATCTGGAAAATCACCAGAAAAGATCTGTGTTGATTGGGCAGGAAAAGGCCACAGCAAGCAGGGAGGCAGAACATGGAGGCTAGCGCTAAATTCCAAAACTGTGAAACCAAGGAAAAAATATTACAAGCAGCAAGGAAAAAAAACCAATTCAAATACTGAGTAGCACTGCCCACATTAATGGATCAAAGGACAGGAATCTGATAATCCTAAAGGAAAGAGAACTTGGAATGCAGCAAAGAATAAACTACCCAGCGAAAATGAATATTTTCTTCCAGGGAAGAAGGTAGACATTCAAAGAAACAGGTGAATTCCATTTATTCCTAATTGAAAAAACAGAGCTAAACAAAAAATGTGACCTGCAAATATGACTCAAGAGAACCATAAAAGACAAGAAATCTTAAGAACTATATTTTTGTTATGGGCATACATAAAGAGCGTGTGTATAATTGATTTTTACTATTAGAACATAAAAAAAAGGAATTAGAAGTGGAAAGGGGAATGTATCAGGAAAAGAGAAAAGGGGAGATAAAAAGAGGGAAAGTGCATCCCAAAAAGAGGCAAAGGAAACCTATTCATAGCTGAAGGAATTAAGGAAAGAGGAGGAACTCTGTGTGAATCTTACTCTCATCAGATTTGGCTTAAAAAGAAAATATTAGACATAATTGGCTTACAGAGAAATTTCTCTCACCCCATTAAAAAGTGGAAAAGGAAAAGGTTAAATAGAAGGGAATACAGAAAAAATAAGGGAAAGGTATAAGAAAAGGGAAGGTACTCCAATGGGATAGGAGGGATTCTAAAGAGAGAGAGCTTCATGAGGCAAGTGGTGGCCATAAGTTTAAAACTGAGGCGGTGGGAGAGAGGAAAGAAAAAGAAAACATAATGTGGGGATAATAAGATGGCAGGAAATACAAAATTAGTAGTATTACTTATTGTTAGGGTAATACAAAATTAGTAGTATTACTTATTATTAGGTTAATACATACAGAGTAAAGGTAAAAGGTTGGAGCAGAACCTGCTTCAGGTGAACTCAAAAAATCAGGGTTAGCCATCCTTATCTCAGATCAAGGAAAAGCAAAAATTGATTTAAATAAAAGAGATAAGTAAGGAAAATATATCTTGCTAAAATTAGCATAGACAATGAAGCAAAATCAATGCTAAATATACATGCACCAAGTGGTATCGCATCTAAAAACCTAAAGGAGAAATAAAGAGAGTCGCAAGAAGAAATAGACAGCAAAACTATAACACTGGGAGATCTCAACCTTGAATTCTCAGAATTAGATAAATCAAACCACAAAACAAATAAGAAAGATGTTAAAGAAGTAAATAGATTATTTTAAAAGTTAGGTATAATAGACCTTTGGAGAAAATTGAATGGCGAGAGAAAGGAGTACACTTTCTTCTCAGGAGGTCATGGAACCTATACAAAAATTGACCACATATTAGGACATAAAGACCTCAAAATTAAATACAGAAAGGCAGAAATAGTAAATGTATCCTTTTCAGATCATGATGCAATAAAAATTACATTCAACAAAAAGTTAGGGGTAAAAAAACAAAAAAAGTAATTGGAAGCTAAATAATCTCATCTTAAAGAATGATTGGTGGAACAGCTAATTATAGACACACTTAATAATTTCACTCAAGATAATGACAATGATGAGACATCATACCAAAATTTATGGGATGCAGCCAAAGAGATAAGAGAAAATTTTATATACTTGGAGAGTTATTTGAATAAAACAGAGACAGAGAAGCTCAATGAATTGGCCTTGCAACTAAAAAAGCTAGGAAAAGACCAAATAAAAAACCCCCAATAAAATACTAAATTTGAAATTCTAAATTAAAAAAAGAAATTAATAATATTGAAAGTAAAAAAAACTATTGAAGTAATAAATAAAACTAAGAGTTGGTTTTATGAAAAAACAAATAAAATAGAATAGCCTTTGGTAAATCTGATTAGAAAAAGGAAAAAGGAAAATCAAATTAGTAGTCTTAAAAATGAAAAGGGAGAACTTTCCACTAATGAAGAGGAAATTAGAGAAATAATGAGTTACTTTGCCCAACTTTATGCCAATAAATTTGATAACATAAAGTGATATGGATGACTACCTTCAAAAATATAGGCTTCCCAGATTAACATAGGAGGAAGAAAATTGCTTGAATAATCCCATTTCAGAAAAAGAAATAGGACAAGCTATTAATCAATTCCCTAAGAAAAAATCCCTAGGTTCAGATGGATTTACATGTGAATTTTACCAAATATTTAAAGAACTAGTCCCAATGCTATATAAACTATTTGATAATATAGGGATTGAAGGAGTCCTACCAAATTCCTTTTATGACACAGACATGGTACTGATACCTAAACTAGGTAAGTTGAAAACAGAGAAAGAAAATTATAGACCAATCTCCCTAATGATTATTGATGCTAAAATCTTAAATAAGATATTAGCAAAAAGACTACAGAAAATCATCCCCAGGATAATACACCATGATCAAGTAAGATTTAAAACAGGAATGCAGGACGGGTTCAACATTAGGAAATTATCAGTATAATTGGCCCATATTAATAATCAAATTAACAAAAACCCTAGGATTATCTCAATAGATCCAGAAAAAGCATTTGATAAAATACAACATTAATATATCCTATTAAAAACTCTTGAGACATAGGAATAAATGGACTTTTCCTTAAAATAATCAGTAGCATCTATTTAAAACCATCAGTAAGCATCATATGTAATGGGGACAAATTATAACCATTCCCAGTAAGATCAGGAGTGAAACAAGGTTGCCCACTATCACCATTCCTATTCAATATTGTTAGAAATGCTAGCTTTGGCAATAAGAGTTGAGAAAGAGATGAAAGGAATTAGAGTAGGTAATGAGGAAACCAAATTATTACTCTTTGCTGATGACATGATGGTATACTTAGAGAACCCCAGAGATTCTACTAAAAAGTTATTAGAAACAATACTCACCTTTAGCCAAGTTGCAGGATACAAAATAAACCCACACAAGTCTTCAGGATTCTTATATATCACTAACAAAATCCAACAGTCAGAGTTACAAAGAGAAATTCCATTTAAAGTAACTACTGACAGCATAAAATATTTAGGAATCTATCTGGCAAAGGAAAATCAGAAACTATAAAACACTTTCCAAACAAATAAAGTCTGATCTAACCAATTAGAAAAATATTAAATGCTCTTGGATAGGGCAAGCAAATATAATAAAGATGACAATACTATCTAAACTACTCTTTATTTAGCGCTATACCAATCAGACTCCCAAAAAACTATTTTAATGACCAAGAAAAAATAACAAATTTCATACAGAAAAACAAAAGGTCAAGAATTTCAAGGGAATTACAAAATAAAAAAAAATCAAATGAAGGTGGCTGTACCAGAACCAAAATTGTATTATAAAGCAGCAGTTACCAAAGCCATTTGGTATTGGCTAAGAAATAGATTAGTTGATCAGTGGAATAGGTTAGGTTCAAAGGACAAAACGGTCCCCCCCCCCACAAAAAAGCAGACCATTTGTTTTTCTTGTTAGTTTTCTTTAATTCTTCTTTGACAAAATGAGCAAAAAATTTAAACGGACCCTAACCATTGATAGTTTCTAATATGGATAGAGAACAGACTTTAAACCCTGAGGAGAATAAAAACAGACTGTCTCCAGATAAATCGCCAAAGGGGGATATGATTAGATTGTCAACACAGATGACTCTCATAGAAGAAATTAAAAATACTTTCACAAGAGAGCTGGAAGAAAAGTGGGAAAAGGAAAGGGAAGCTTGGCAAGAGACTCTGGATAAGTCATTCCACTTACTTAAAGACAGAGTGGATAAAAAATCAAATCCTTTGAATTATGAACTGGAAAAAGAAAATAGCTCTCTAAAAAATAAAATTGGCAAAATGAAAAAAAATTCCATAGAAAAAAAGAATTCACTTAAAAACTTAATTGGACAATTAGAAAATGATATTTTAAAAGTGAGTGAAGAAAATACTTCATTGAAAATCAGAATTTAAAAAATGGAATTGAATGACTCGAGGAGACAACAAGAATCAATCAAGCAAAACCAAAAAAATCAAACACTGGAAAAAATGTGAAATACCTTCTTGGGAAAAACAACAGACCTGGAAAATAGATCCAGGAGAGACAATCTGAGAATTTTTGGATTCCCAGAAAAATATGATGAAAAAAAGAGCCTGGAAACTATTTTCCAGGAAATTATCAAAGAGAACTGCCCAGAAGTCATAGAAATAGATGGTAAAATAGACATTGAAAGAATTCATTGATCACTTACTGAAAGGGATCCTAAAATCAAAACACCAAGAAATATAGTGGCCAAATGCCAGAACCCTCAGATGAAGGAAAAAATACTGCAAGCACCTGGAAAAAAACCAATTCAAATATAGAAGAGCCACAATAAGGATTACCCAGGATCTAACAGCATTCACATTAAAAGATTGAAGGACCTGGAATATGATATTCCAAAAGGCTAAGGAACTCTCTATACAACCAAAAATAACAGCCAAAATGAGCATCTTTTTCCAGGGGAAAAGGTGGACATTCAATGAAATAAGTGAATATCACCTATTTTTGATTAAAAAAAAAACAGAACTTAACAAAAAGTTTGATCTACAAATATAGAACTCAAGAGAAAACTAAAAAGGTAAAAAGAAATCTTGGGAACTACATTTCTGCTATAAAGATTTATAAAGAATATATGTATACCTTGTTCTAGAAACTAGGGTGGAAAGAAAATTATACCCGGAAAGGGGTAAATTGGGGACACTATATGTCCCAAAGGGGCAAAGGAAACCTATTATATCTGAGAGAAAGAATGGAGGGGGATGAACATAGTGTGCATCTTACTGCCATCAGAATTGGCTTAAAGAGAAAAAATTTAGACATTGTTATGAGCCAGAATTGAAACAAGGTGATAACTCAATAGAATTGATAGAAACATTGCTTAATTAACACCTTTGAGAATGCACACATTAGCTCACACATTAGTTCCCATGTTTGGGATATTTCAGGGTTCAGTATGAGATATCCAAATTCACACATCTCATAATCCCACTGTAGGAGGAGGAGTCAACCTTTCAGTTTACACCTCTAAAAGAGCATTAAAAAAAAAAAAGAGCTTCAGTCAGTCAGTCAGTTCAGAAGATTGCCAGGAGTTGGAGTTGAGCTAGAGGCAGAAGCTGGCAGAAGCAGAAGACAAGCTGCAAGAGCTCTTGGAACTAAGGAGGGAGAGAGGCCTCTAAGAAAGCTAACTGGGCCCAAGGAAAGAGACAAGACTTGGAAGAAGAAAATAAAGGTTTAAATTTTATCAGCTGGCTGCATTTGAAAGTGATTATTACTCTGAACTAAACTGAAACTAAGGCAGCCTCCAGAAAATCTCCCCAAGAAACCTTCTCACAGAGAACCATCATATATATTACAAAAAGGAGAACACCACATTTTGGCACCCAAATGTGGGACTCACAAGACCCTGATCTCAGATCCTGAATTCACTTGAAAAACCTCTGATCCTGAATCAAATGGAAAAGTCTCCTTAACCCAGAAATTAGGGTGAGTACAACAAAGAAATTTTGTTAAAAGGGTTAAAGTAGAATTTCATCTAAGATGGGATAGATGTTTAGAAAACAGCCTTCTGTTTCTGTTCAAGGAAAATGTTTAGAGAAGTTATGGAAAGCCAAAGTTTGCTTACAATTTTGGAGCATATCACTGAATTTTTTAGAAACTGTAAAGTACATATGTCCTTGGTTCTCTATGGAAAAATAATTGTATCCAAATGAGTGGAAATTAGTAGGAGAGCAACTAGGTGAATACTACAATTCTAATCCAAACTCAATGAAGTGGAAATTAGTAGAAGAGGATTTTTTTTTTCAATTCTGCAATAAAAATGGACCTGACTCAATTTCTGGACAAACAATACATATAATTTTATACAATTGGCTTTAGGAAATTATATGTGTTAGAATAAGGAAAAAGAAGAAATACCAGGAGAAGGAGGTGCCAATTAAACTAGCTGAAAAGGAGGAAAAATCAAATAAGAATGGAGTTAAGTACAATTTTGAGTGTGATGCTTCATAGCAGGAGAAATTAAATCATTCCATATCTCATGACCTTCCCCGCTCAATTAACACGTCATGGGTGTGGAGGAAGAAGGTGTAGGGAGAGAGGCAGAAAAACAATCAGCATCTCCTGTGAAGATGCTCCTGTGAAGCAGAATATGACAAGATTAGAAAAGGCAATAATTAAGACAAAAAATGAAGGACAAGATATATCTGATTTTATAAATGCTTGTGATTGAAGAGCTCAACTCTTCAAGTCAAAAAGGGAGAAGATAACACTTTTAATTTGGAAAAAAATAAGGATTTGAAAAAGGGTTGCACTTTTTATGGGGCTACATCATCTTATGTTAAGATGTTACTAAATAATTTGTCTTATGAAATCAACCCCGAATGATTGGAAATCCATAGCTAAGACATGTTTAGAACCTGGACAAAATTTGTTGTGGCTTTCAGAGTATCATGAATTAGATAGGATTCAAGCCCAACTCAATAGACAAACAAGAGCTATTGTACAAATTGCTTTTGACCAACTAGCTGGTGAAGGTCAGTACGCAGAGAATTCAGAACAGATTTATTATCCCATACCAGTGTATAAGCAAATTTCTAAGGCTGCAACAAAAGCTTGGCGTTCCCTCCCTGGACAGAAAGATGAAGGTAAAGCCTTCACAAAAATAGAGCAAGGTCCCAATGACCCTTTTGCAGATTTTGTGGGATGTTTGCATACAGCTGCAACAAAAACCATTGGAAGTAATGTAGCTACAGAAATAATGACCAGACATCTGCCTAAGGAAAATGCCAATGAGATTTGCAAAAGAATTATATGGGGTCTACACAAAGATGCTCCTTTAGAGGAGATCATAAGATGCTGTGCCACAATGGGCACAAATGCTTATTATGCCCAAACTATGATGAACATGGGAAGACAGGGTCCCTCTTGGCAAGGGACTTCTAGAGAAAATAGTCAATGTTTTCAGTACGGAAAGATTGGACATCTAAGAATTCAGTGTAGGTACAGAGACAGAGTGAAAAGATAGGATGAGAGAAGACCTAAAACCCCATGTCCAAAATGAAACCAAGGCTTTCACTGGGCCTCTGAATGTAGATTGACCCAGAGAAATAAGAAGCAGGGCCCAGCCCCAAGATATCAATAAAAAGACAGATGGGGCATGATGGTAGCTGAGGTTACATCCAGAGAGTCTTTAGAAAGTCAGGACTCTGATGTGATCAATCAGCCTAAAAGTGATCATATGGCAGAAAGAAATTACAGTTTGGGAAAATACAGACTTTTTAACCGAACAGGTTTGGGGTCCAGTGTAACCAACTCCAATGTAATTGCCAGATGATGATGAGAAATCCCAAAAGTGGTAATTAGAAGGGAATTAGATAGGTTAACTGCTTGGGGAAGAAAATTTGCTTGTATTCCTACAGATAGAGAAGGAAACAGATGGGTGCCAACGAGCCGTATTCACCTTATCCATCAGAGAGAAACAGAAAAAGGGAAAAAACTCAAAACAAAGGAGTTTTAAGAAATATCTGACACTGAAATAGCGTGGCTGACAATGAGACAGTTATGTTTATGTAATTATGTGTAATGCCTCCCATATTGATGGATTTATGTATACCTGTTTCAAATGAGCCCATTTAGAAACCTGCTAATCTGATTTGATTTCCCATTTCCTTTGGTGTTTTCATCTCCCTTCCTGAGACATCAGGGAGGGTGGGACCACCTTCTTTTTATGGTGTTTTCACTTCTTTTTTGAGCAGTCAGGAAAGGCATAATCACATTTTTTTCGGGTTCTCATCTCCTTGAGAAGTCAGGGAGGTCATGACCACCTATGTTCTAAAATCAAAACAAAGCAGGAGATGTTATGAGCCAGAACTTGAAACAAGGTGGTAATTCCATGGGTCAAGGGGGAAAGAAGGGAGAAAAGAATAAACAGGGGTTAACAAGATGACAAGTAATACAGAATTGGTCATTTTAACCATAAATGTGAAAGGGGTAAACTCCTCATAAAGAGGAAGCCAGACTCCTACAATATATTCTTTACAGGAAACACACCTGAAGCAGGGAGATATATAGAGAGTAAAGGTAAAAGGTTGCAGCAGAATATTATATGCTTCAGGTGAAGTCAAAAAAGCAGGGGTAGCCATCTTGATCTCAGATCAAGCAAAAGCAAACATTGATCTAATTAAAAGAGATAAAGAAGGGCACTATATCTTGCTAAATGGTAGCATACATAATGAAGCAATATCAATATTAAACATATAAGCACCAAGTGGTGTAGCATCTAAATTTTTAAAAGAGAAATTAAGAGAGCTGCAAGAAGAAATAGATAGCAAAACTATAATAGTGGGAGATCTCAAACTTGCACTCTCAGAATTAGATAAATCAAACTCCAAAATAAATAAGAAAGATATCAGAGGTAAATAGAATACCAGAAAAGTTAGATATGATAGATCTTTGGAGAAAACTAAATGAAGACAGAAAGGACTTCCCAGCAGTTCATGGAACCTATACAAAACTTGACCATATATTAGGACATAAAAACCTCAAACTCAAATGCAGTAAAGCAGAAATAGTAAATGCATCCTTTTCAGACCATGATGCAATGAAAATTACATTCAATAAAAAGCCAGGGGAAAGTAGACCAAAAAATAATTGGAAACTACTCATACTAAAGAATGATTGGCTGAAACAGCAAATCATAGACATAATTAATAACTTCACCCAAGAAAATGACAATAATAAGACGTCATACCAAAATGTGTGGGATGCAACCAAAGCAGTAATAAAAGGGAAATTTCATATCTCTAGAGCCCTGCTTGATAAAATAGAGAAAGAGAAGGTCAATGAATTGGGCTTGTAACTAAAAATGTTAGAAAAGGAACAAATGAGTTGGTTCTATGAAAAACCCAACAAAATAGACAAACACTTAGTAAATTTGATTATAAATGGAAAGAGGAAAAATCAAATTTAGTCTTAAAAATGAAAAGTGAGAGCTCACCACTAATGAAGAGGAAATTATAGCAATAATTAGAAGTTACTTTGCCCAACTTTATGCCAATAAATTTGATAACTTAAATGAAATGGAAGAATACCTTCAAAATATAGCTTGCCCAGATTAATAAAGGAAGAAGTAAATAGATTAAACAGTCCCATTATAGAAAAAGAAGTAGAACAAGCTATTAACCAACTCCCCTAAGAAAAAATCCCCAGGAACAGATGGATTTACATGTTAATTCTACCAAACATTTAAAGAACAATTAACTCCAATGCTATATAAACTATTTGGAAAAAATAGGGATTGAAGGAGTCCAACCAAATTCCTTTTATGACACAGACATGGTACTGATACCTAAACCAGGTAGGTTGAAAGCAGAGAAAGAAAATTATAAACCAATCTCCCTAATGAATATTGATGCTAAAATATTAAATAAAATATTAGCAAAAAGATTACAGAAAATAATTCCCAGGATAATGTAGTATGACCAAGTAGGTTTTATACCAGGAATGTAAGGCTGGCTCAACATTAGGAAAACTGTTAGCATAATTGACTATATCAATAACCAAATTAACAAAAACCATATGATCATCTCAATAGATGCAGAAAAAGCATTTGATAAAATCCACCATCTATTCCTATTAAAAACACTTGAGAGTATAGGAATAAATTGACTTTTCATTAGAATAGTCAGTGGCATCTATTTAAAATCATCAGTAAGCATCATATGCAATGGGGAAAAACTGGAATCGTTCCCAGTAAGAACAGGAGTGCAACAAGGTTGCCCACTATTACCATTATTATTCAATATGGTATTAGAAACGCTGGCCTTGGCAATAAGAATGGAGAAAAAGATGAAATTAGAGTAGGTAATGAGGAAACCAAACTATTACTCTTTGCAAATGATATGTTGGTATACTTAGAGACCCCCAGAGATTCTACTAAAAAGCTATTAGAAATAATTCATAACTTTAGCAAAGTTGCACAATACAAAATAAATCCAAATAAATCCTCAGCATTTTTATACATCATCAATTCAATCCAACAGCAAGAGATACAAAGAGAAATTCCATTCAAAAGAACCATAGATAGCATAAAATATTTGGGAATCTATCTACCAAAGGAAAGTCAGGAATTATATGACAAAATTACAAAACACTTTCTGCACAAATAAAGTCAGATTTAAATAAGAAAAATATTAAATGCTCTTGGATAGGCCAAGCAAATATAATAAAGATGACAACACTCCCTAAACTAATCTACTTATTTAGTGCTATACCAATCAGACTCCCAAAAAACCATTGTATCGATCTAGAAAAAATAACAACAAAAAAAAATGGATGTTCAAGAATCTCAAGGGAATTAATGAAAATAAAAAATCAAATGAAGGTGGCCTAGCTGTATCTGATCTAAAACTATAGTATAAAGCAACAGTCACCAAAACCATTTGGTATTTTGGTATTTTGGCAAGACAAAATAAACAATAACTATAGCAATCTAGTGTGTGACAAACCCAAAGATCCCAATTTTTGGATTAAGAATTTATTTGACAAAAACTGCTGGGAAAACTGGAAATTAGTATGGCAGAAATTAGGAATGGATCCACACTTAACACCGTACATCAGATAAGATGAAAATGGCCCATGATTTAGGCATAAAGAATGAGATTATAAATAAATTAGAGAAACATAAGATAGTTTACCTTTCAGACCTGTGGAAGAGGAAGGATTTCTGACCAAATGCCAGCAAACTTCTTGTTGGATTTTCAAAAAAGAAAGAATGGTAGTTATTATATCTTAAGCATTACGACCTCTTATTTCATGAGGCCCATGGAATGAATGTCAATTTATGCAAAACTTTGTTGCAAATCACTGAGGTTTTGGAGCATTTCTCTTTGCATAAGATGGATCGAATTGAAGGCAACAATGATAAGCACACCTGAATTCAAAGCTGTTGATGCAAATTTTCAGGACACATATCTAAATCATTAATGTTTTTTCTCATGCAATTATTGCAGTTTTCCCCTTTCTAAGCATTGATTCTACTTCTTGCATTTTCCTCTCTTATTGCTATTCAATTGAATGTATTTGATCGAAGAGAATGCAACAAGGATTAGCAAACCTGAATTCAAAGCAGTTGATGCCAATTTTCTAGACACCTATCTCAAGCATTAATGATTTTTCTCATTTTGATGTTCTTTCATCTATCATAGTCTGTGCTATCCTTTGATTTAACTTGTTAGACACCAGTCACTAATTGGCTCCTTTCCCACTATTTCTTGGGCAGTTAACTACATGAGATGTTTATGTTGATTCTATCCTATTTCAATTTAATTTATCCTACTGGCACACAGCATTATATTTATATTTAAGTCTAGATCAAGGGTTTTTGCAAAGGACTCTTTTCTCATGGAATTATTGCAGTTGTTCCCTTTCTAAGCATTGATTCTACTTCTTGCATTTTCCTCTCCTATTGCAATTCAATTTATTTAGTCTAGCTTCCAGTGTTTTTTGTAATCAGGTTTTTGTTAGGAATCTTCAAATGCCAGCAAACTTCTTGTTGGATTTTCAAAAAAGAAAGAATGGTAGTTATTAAATATTAAGTATTACTTCCTGTTACATCATGAGGGCCATGGAATGAATGTCAATTTATGCAAAACTTTGATGCACATCACTGAGGTTTTGGAGCATAGGTAAGCACTTCTCTTTGCATGAGATTGATTGGATTGAATGCAACAATGATTAGTACACCTGAATTCAAAGGATTTGATGCAAATTTTCTAGACACCTATCTAAAGTATTAATGTTTTTTCTCATGTAATTATTGCAGTTTTCCCCTTCCTAAGAATTCATTCTACTTCTTTGCATTTTCCTCTCTTATTGCCGTTCAATTGAATTTAGTCCAGTTTTCAGTGTTTTTTGTGATCAGGTTTTTGTTTGGAAACTTCAAATGCCAGCAAACTTCTTGTTGGATTTTCAAAAAAGAAAGAATGGTAGTTATTATATCTTAAGCATTACGACCTCTTATTTCATGAGGCCCATGGAATGAATGTCAATTTATGCAAAACTTTGTTGCAAATCACTGAGGTTTTGGAGCATTTCTCTTTGCATAAGATGGATCGAATTGAAGCCAACAATGATAAGCACACCTGAATTCAAAGCTGTTGATGCAAATTTTCAGGACACATATCTAAATCATTAATGTTTTTTCTCATGCAATTATTGCAGTTTTCCCCTTTCTAAGCATTGATTCTACTTCTTGCATTTTCCTCTCTTATTGCTATTCAATTGAATTTATTTGATCGAAGAGAATGCAACAAGGATTAGCAAACCTGAATTCAAAGCAGTTGATGCCAATTTTCTAGACACATATCTAAAGCATTAATGATTTTTCTCAGTTTTATGTTCTTTCATCTATCATAGTCTTTGCTCTCCTTTGATTTAACGTAGTAGACACCAGTCACTAATTGGCTCCTTTCCCACTATTTCTTGGGCTGTGAACTACTTGTGTTGTTTAATGTTGATTCTATGCTATATCGATTTAATTTACCCTACTGGCACGCAGTATTATATTTGTATTGAAGTCAAGATCAAGTGTTTTTCAAAAGGACTCTTTTCTCATGGAATTACTGCAGTTTTCCCCTTTCTAAGCATTCATTCTACTTCGTGCATTTTCCTCTCTTATTGCCGTTCAATTGAATTTAGTCTAGTTTTCAGTGATTTTTTGTGATCAGGTTTTTGTTTGGAAACTTCAAATGCCAGCAAACTTCTTGTTGGATTTTCAAAAAAGAAAGAATGGTAGTTATTAAATATTAAGTATTACTTCCTGTTACATCATGAGGGCCATGGAATGAATGTCAATTTATGCAAAACTTTGATGCACATCACTGAGGTTTTGGAGCATAGGTAAGCATTTCTCTTTGCATGAGATTCATCGGATTGAATGCAACAATGATTAGTACACCTGAATTCAAAGGATTTGATGCAAATTTTCTAGACACCTATCTAAAGTATTAATGTTTTTTCTCATGTAATTATTTCAGTTTTCCCCTTTCCAAGCATTGATTCTACTTCTTGCATTTTCCTCTCTTATTGCTATTCAATTGAATTTATTTGATCGAAGAGAATGCAACAAGGATTAGCAAACCTGAATTCAAAGCAGTTGATGCCAATTTTCTAGACACATATCTAAAGCATTAATGATTTTTCTCAGTTTTATGTTCTTTCATCTATCATAGTCTGTGCTATCCTTTGATTTAACTTGGTAGACACCAGTCACTAATTGGCTCCTTTCCCACTATTTCTTGGGCTGTGAACTATTTGTGTTGTTTATGTTGATTCTATGCTATATCGATTTAATTTACCCTACTGGCACGCAGTATTATATTTGTATTGAAGTCAAGATCAAGGGTTTTTCAAAAGGACTCTTTCTCATGGAAGTACTGCAGTTTTCCCCTTTCTAAGCATTCATTCTACTTCGTGCATTTTCCTCTCTTATTGCCGTTCAATTGAATTTAGTCTAGTTTTCAGTGTTTTTTGTGATCAGGTTTTTGTTTGGAAACTTCAAATGCCAGCAAACTTCTTGTTGGATTTTCAAAACAGAAAGAATGGTAGTTATTATATCTTAAGCATTACGACCTCTTATTTCATGAGGCCCATGGAATGAATGTCAATTTATGCAAAACTTTGTTGCAAATCACTGAGGTTTTGGAGCATTTCTCTTTGCATAAGATGGATCGAATTGAAGGCAACAATGATAAGCACACCTGAATTCAAAGCTGTTGATGCAAATTTTCAGGACACATATCTAAATCATTAATGTTTTTTCTCATGCAATTATTGCAGTTTTCCCCTTTCTAAGCATTGATTCTACTTCTTGCATTTTCCTCTCTTATTGCTATTCAATTGAATGTATTTGATCGAAGAGAATGCAACAAGGATTAGCAAACCTGAATTCAAAGCAGTTGATGCCAATTTTCTAGACACCTATCTCAAGCATTAATGATTTTTCTCATTTTGATGTTCTTTCATCTATCATAGTCTGTGCTATCCTTTGATTTAACTTGTTAGACACCAGTCACTAATTGGCTCCTTTCCCACTATTTCTTGGGCAGTTAACTACATGAGATGTTTATGTTGATTCTATCCTATTTCAATTTAATTTATCCTACTGGCACACAGCATTATATTTATATTTAAGTCTAGATCAAGGGTTTTTGCAAAGGACTCTTTTCTCATGGAATTATTGCCGTTGTTCCCCTTCTAAGCATTGATTCTACTTCTTGCATTTTCCTCTCCTATTGCCATTCAATTTATTTAGTCTAGCTTCCAGTGTTTTTTGTAATCAGGTTTTTGTTAGGAATCTTCAAATGCCAGCAAACTTCTTGTTGGATTTTCAAAACAGAAAGAATGGTAGTTATTATATCTTAAGCATTACGACCTCTTATTTCATGAGGCCCATGGAATGAATGTCAATTTATGCAAAACTTTGTTGCAAATCACTGAGGTTTTGGAGCATTTCTCTTTGCATAAGATGGATCGAATTGAAGGCAACAATGATAAGCACACCTGAATTCAAAGCTGTTGATGCAAATTTTCAGGACACATATCTAAATCATTAGTGTTTTTTCTCATACAATTATTGCAGTTTTCCCCTTTCTAAGCATTGATTCTACTTCTTGCATTTTCCTCTCTTATTGCTATTCAATTGAATTTATTTGATCGAAGAGAATGCAACAAGGATTAGCAAACCTGAATTCAAAGCAGTTGATGCCAATTTTCTAGACACCTATCTCAAGCATTAATGATTTTTCTCATTTTGATGTTCTTTCATCTATCATAGTCTGTGCTATCCTTTCATTTAACCTGGTAGACACCAGTAACTAATTGGCTCCTTTCCCACTATTTCTTGTGCTGTTAACTACATGAGATGTTTATGTTGATTCTATTTCAATTTAATTTATCCTACTGGCACAAAGTTTTATATTTATATTTAAGTGTAGGTCAAGGGTTTTTTAAAAGCACAGTTTTCTCATGGAATTTGTGCAGTTTTCTCTTTATTAAGCATTGATTCTACTTCTTGCATTTTTCCTCTCTTATTGCCATTCAATAGATTTTAGTCTAGTATTCAGTGTTTCTTATGCTCCGGTTTTTGTTTGGAAAATTCATATGCCAGCAAACTTCTTGTTGCATTGTCAAAAATGAAAAAAATGGTAGCTATTAATTCTTGAGCTGAATTCAAAGGATTTGATGCAAATTTTCTAGACACATACTAAAGCTTTAATATTTTTTTCTCATTTTTATGTTCTTACATCTATCATTGTCTTTGCTCTCCTTTGATTTAACTTGGTAGACACCAGTCACTAATTGGCTCCTTTCCCACTATTTCTTGGGCTGTGAACTACTTGTGTTGTTTATGTTGATTCTATGCTATATCGATTTAATTTACCCTACTGGCACGCAGTATTATATTTGTATTGAAGTCAAGATCAAGTGTTTTTCAAAAGGACTCTTTTCTCATGGAATTACTGCAGTTTTCCCCTTTCTAAGCATTCATTCTACTTCGTGCATTTTCCTCTCTTATTGCTATTCAATTGAATTTATTTGATCGAAGAGAATGCAACAAGGATTAGCAAACCTGAATTCAAAGGATTTGATGCAAATTTTCTAGACACATATCTAAATCATTAGTGTTTTTTCTCATGCAATTATTGCAGTTTTCCCCTTTCCAAGCATTGATTCTACTTCTTGCATTTTCCTCTCTTATTGCCATTCAATTTATTTAGTCTAGCTTCCAGTGTTTTTTGTAATCAGGTTTTTGTTTGGAAAATTCATATGCCAGCAAACTTCTTGTTGGATTTTCAAAAAAGAAAGAATGGTAGTTATTATATCTTAAGCATTACGACCTCTTATTTCATGAGGCCCATGGAATGAATGTCAATTTATGCAAAACTTTGTTGCACATCACTGAGGTTTTGGAGCATTTCTCTTTGCATGAGATTCATCGGATTGAATGCAACAATGATTAGTACACCTGAATTCAAAGCAGTTGATGCCAATTTTCTAGACACATATCTAAATCATTAATGTTTTTTCTCATGCAATTATTGCAGTTTTCCCCTTTCTAAGCATTGATTCTACTTCTTGCATTTTCCTCTCCTATTGCCATTCAATTGAATTTATTTGATCGAAGAGAATGCAACAAGGATTAGCAAACCTGAATTCAAAGCAGTTGATGCCAATTTTCTAGACACATATCTAAATCATTAGTGTTTTTTCTAATCAGGTTTTTGTTAGGAATCTTCAAATGCCAGCAAACTTCTTGTTGGATTTTCAAAACAGAAAGAATGGTAGTTATTAAATCTCAAGTATTACTTCCTGTTACATCATGAGGGCCATGGAATGAATGTCAATTAATGCAAAACTTTGATGCACATCACTGAGGTTTTGGAGCATAGGTAAGCATTTCTCTTTGCATGAGATTCATCGGATTGAATGCAACAATGATTAGTACACCTGAATTCAAAGGATTTGATGCAAATTTTCTAGACACCTATCTAAAGTATTAATGTTTTTTCTCATGTAATTATTTCAGTTTTCCCCTTTCCAAGC